>NC_046658.1:8787248-8855699 GCF_010883055.1 Belonocnema kinseyi
AAACTTGTCATTAGGACAACCGCAGGATTTCGCCGGCAGTGGGTGCTAATCTGGAATCAATACGACGATCCAGCAAAAGCCTCGTGCACCCTAAGAACACGGAGCGACCCAAGGACTACCGCCTCCTGCACTTCTCCCGCAAGTTTTTTAGCATATTGTTGACACGCAGGGATGCTTTTTAGGCCATTAGCGAGTGAAATCTTAGCACCTCCAAGAGCGCCGATAATAAGGAAGATTAGTTTAACAGAATATTCTGAGTACAATCTTTGCAAATTCCTTGTAAGGTCTCGATACCCCGCTTTCTTTGCATTCTCCTTGGCTATGATGTTTCTGTCAGCGAGTACCGAAAATTCGATAATGAACATGGTTCGCTTCTCGAAGTCAAGAAGAACCATGTCAGGCCTCGAGTGAGTAACAGAAACAATTGTCGAGAATATAAAGTTCCAGTATATGCGGCACTTCACATTCTCAACAATTGACACGATTTTACTAGGAGCATTTAGAGGAGCGATATTAAGCTTAATGCCGTAAGAGTGACAGAGATGGTAATAAAGCACTCTTAGTGCCGCATTGTGCCTTCGAATGTAGGTGGTTCCAGCGTGAGCTGGACAACTAGATAGTATGTGAGCTAAATGCTCGGGGTGTACATGGTACGCCCTGCAACTATCATCAGGAATGTCTTGGCTCAAAATGTGGCGACGGTATGTAAAGGTGGAAATGACACCGTATTGGCATGCAAAAATGAAACCCTCCGTACCAGACTTTAATCCTTGCGATTTAAGGAAAGCAAACGTTAGCTCACCCCTAATACTGAAGTTAAGTCCGAGTGTTTCAGCAGCCTCCTCCGCTGCTTTGTACAGAAACATTCCTTTGCCCACTTCTTCGTGATTCCTGAACATTTCAAGAAGAGGGTCTCTTCCATTTGCAACTCTATGTGTTGTACGCAGAATAATCCTCTTGTGAAGACATTCAAGACTAAATATTCCGCGACCACCCTGACGGCGTGAGATGTACAGTCGCGGAACGGAAGACTTAAGATACATGCTTTTGTTCATGTGCATAAACTTCCTAGTCCCTATATCAGAGGGTCTGAGCTCGTTTTTCGTTCATGGAACTACTCTAAATGAATGGAGTACTACCGGGACGGCAAGCAAGTTCGTTGCAGATAGTTTGTTACTCGCCGACAGTTCAAAAGACCAAATCTGCCGGATGAGACGTTTGTATCTGCTTTGGAGTGTATCCTTTATAGACGTCACATCCAGAATGCGGCTCTGTGGCACGCCCAGGTATGTATAAGTCTCTCCAGCTCAAATGTGTCGTATAGCGTTTCTATCAACGAGCTCAGGATCTTCAGGGAATCCATTCAGTTTGTCTCGCTTTGATAAAATATTGGCACATTTGTCTAACCGAAATTACATTCCAATATCCTTAGTATATCGTTCGACAATCCCCAGAGATAGATGCAGTTGCTCTCTGTTGTTAGCATAGATCTTGATCGTCCATGTAAGATACATGTGTGAACTTGCACTTTCGATCTGCACGATTTCCGGACAAGTACCCTTTGGAATGGCGAATTGCTAGAGATAGTGACAATAATGTAAGGCAAAAGAGGAGTGGGCTCATGGGGTCGCCCTGAAAGAGACCTCTCTGAAACGTGACCTTGTTAGTTGTCACACGATTTTTGCTAGATGAGATAGTAAATCTGGTTTTCCGAAGCAACATCAATTTCTCTATGCACCCAACTATTTGCGGATGAACCTTTAAGATTTCCAAAAGACAGATAATAAGTCTATGGGATGTAGAATCGAAAGCTTTCCGATAATCAATCCAGGCCATCGATAGGTCAAGCTGGTAGAATGCTGCATCTTTGCAGGCACATCTATCGATGAGCAGGTTCTCCCGACATCCGGCTACTGAATCGCGACTTGCGAAAGTGTTACGATGCGAGTGTAGCCCATAAACGGGGTTACATGGCACGGCTGCATGCTCTGTGGTGCGAGAAACACCTGGAGCTATCGCACTTTTCACAGCAACGTCTGCGAAACCATGCTGAACTACTCCGTAAAAGGGGATATGTAAGCGGAACGCCTACTCCACCGCAGCTAGAACAAGCCGGCAACAAAGAAAGAGAGGCGACGCTAAAGCCAACCGCGGGCAGACATCCAATAGATGAAGAGCGATGCTTTACGACCCGGAGAAACATAAACACCAAGGTTTCTTTCAAGCCTAAAGATCTGGCTGAAATGGATGACGAGCTTCGTGGACATTTTTTCGGTGATTCCGACCTCTGAGCTATCAATTATTGTGTGTATAATGCAGCGAGAGCTTTGGCCGATGCGAACCATAAAACAAAACCAACGGCTGATCATAAGACCAAAAGACGAATTAATCAACTTGCCATAAAGATAGGCTGGGCAAAACAGTACGCGTCCCACATTTAATGTGTGATTAACTACATCATATCTGGCAGGAGTTTTACCGCCAAGGTTCGAGAGTTCGCGCGCGATCTCCGGACCCGTTATCACATACTTAACAAGTCAAAGCTGCTGACCATCAGGCAGCATATTGTTGAGAGAATACGGATACTATCTGACGCTAGGAGGAGTCTAGAGCGGAGGGAGAGGTTGTTCAGAGAAAATCAACAGTTTCTCTCTGTCCCATCTTGACTCTTCCAAGACCCTCCAGTTACTGGGATGAAGAACTATTCCGCACCGGGACCAGATTGTATCAAAACCTTATGGTGGAAGAAGTTTTCTTCAACCCATCAGCATTTGGCCAGTATTCTCACCTCATATTTGAAGTCGAAAGAGCCGATTCCAGAGTGGTTGGTGGAAGGGCGCACAATACTCCTGCCGAAAATAGGCAACTTAGCTGACCCGCAAAATTACAAGCCAATAACTTGTCTGAACACACTTTATAAAATATTCACGGCTACCCTAAATGATAGGATTGTTCGGGCAATTAAACCTGTGTGGCAAGAAATGTATGAACAACGAGGCTCAAAGAAAGGCGTAGCCGGATGTCGGGAGAACCTGCTTATCGATAGATGTGTCTGCAAAGATGCAGCATTCTACCAGCGTGACCTATCGATGGTCTGGATTGATTATCGGAAAGCTTTCGGTTCGACCATAGTTTATTTGAAGCGAGGAAGACTTAATGGCATCCCTAAAGAACCTGAGCTCGTTGATGAAAGCGCCATACTCCAGCTTTGCGCTGGAGAGACTTACACATCCCTGGGCGTGCCACAGAGCCGCATTCAGGATGTGACATCTATAAAGTATACTCTTCTAAGCAGATACAAAAGTCTCATTCGACAAATTTGGTATCCCGAACTGTCGGCGAGGAACAAAGTATCTGCAAGGAACATGGTTGCCGTCCCGGTACTACTCTATTCATTTGAAGTAGTTCCATGGACGAAGAACGAGCTCAGATCTCTTGATATCTGGACAAGAAAGGTTATGCACATGAACAAAAGCATGCATCTTAAGTCTTCCGTTCCGCGACTATACATCTCACGCCGTCAAGGGGGTCGCGGAATATTGAGTTTTGAATGTCTTCAGAACAGGATTATTCTGGGTACAGCACATAGAGTTGCAAATGGAAGAGACCCTCTTCTTAAAATGGTCAGGAATCACGAAGAAGTGGGCAAGGTAGCATTTCTGTACAAAGCAGCGCAGGAGGCTGCTGAAACACTCGGACTTGACTTCAGTATTAGGGGTGAGCAAAATGCATCAAATCTTATCTATCTCGAGTACTCACTCCTGAAAGCCCGGATTAAGAAAGCACAAGAGAAAAACTTTCGTGAACAGTTCCTCGATAAGAGGATGCACGGGACCTTCCACAGAAATGTGAAGGATCAGTCAATGTCTTGTGAGCTAACGTTTGCTTTTCTTAAATCGCCCGGATTGAAGTCTGGTACAAAGGGTTTCATTTTTGCATGCCAAGACGGTGTCATTTCCACCTTAACATACCGTCGCCACATTTTGAGCCAAGACATTCCCGATGATAGCTGCAGGGCGTGCCATGCACACCCCGAGCATTTAGCTCACATACTATCTAGTTGTCCAACATACGCGGGAACGACCTACATTCAAAGGCAGAATACGGCACTAAAAGTGCTTTATTACCATCTCTGTCACTCCTACGGTATTCACCTTAATATCGCTCCTTTAAATGCTCCTAGGCAAATTGAGTCAATTGTCGAGAATGGGAAGTGCCGCATATAATGGAACTTTATATTCTCGACAATTAATTCTGTTGCTCACTCGAGGCCTGACATGGTTCTTCTTTTCTTCGAGAAGCGAACCATGTTCGTTATCGAATTTTCGGCACCAGCTGACAAAAACATCATAGCCAAGGAGAATGAAAAGAACGAGAGGTATCGAGACCTTATAAGGAAGTTGCAACGATTGTACCCGGAATATTTTGTTAAACTGATCGTCCTTATCATCGGCGCTCTTGGAGGTGCCAAGCTTTCACTTGCCAATAGCCTAAAAAGCATCCCTGCGTGTCAACAATATGCTAGAATACTTGCGGGAAAAATGCAGAAGGCGGTTGTCCTTGGGTCACTCCTTGTTCTTTGGGTGCACGAGGCTTTTGCTGGATCGTCGTATTGATTCCTTTACAGACTGTAACCACCTATCTCACGGTTGTGAGACGTGTTTACCGCTCCAGAGTTTAACGTTATGTGTCACTATTTCAATGAAGATTTCCATCATTTAATGTATCTCCAACTGATTACATCAATTTCAGTATAAAATATATTATAATTTGCTATATACTTTTCGATTAACTTATATTGATATGGAAAGAAGAAATTTATTCGTCTTGATCCCAAGTCTATTTCTTCGACCATTTTCTATCTTTCTTCCAATCTACAATGGCATCTATTCTTTAAAATTCCAATCTTCCTATCCATGTCTATCTGCTACTTACCCACATGTATACTTTTCTTGCCACTAGCAGTCCCTATTCTAGTGTTTCTTTCCGAATAAATCCTTCGCTTATCTACGCATATTTTTTCCATCCGTCGGGCAATCCGAAATCTTGTCTTTCTTTTTCAATCCCTATCTTCTTACCTCATTGAATCTTTCTCTATCTTTTCTGAATAACTATACGTATATTTTGGGGCGCTCAGCATGAATCTGACATCAGTTGTTCCCCCAGCACATCAGGATTTTCCCCTAGATGCGGGAAATTTCCTAGTAATTCAACTTTTCCGCGTATAAATTACCCTTGGTATTAAAATCATCTGGAAACATATCAGGTATAAAATTTTATGTATTTTGGGGGACGGAATACGAATCTGAAACTAGCTGTTTTCTAACACATCGGGGGTTTCCCCTAGATGCTGAAAATCACCTATAAAATCATCTTTGTTTGTTATTAAATAACCATTGTTATGAGAACCGTCTAGATACAGATCCGAGCATGATACATTTATGTTTCTGCATCTTCAGTACGATTTTGCATTAATTTTCGCCAGGATCATCAGAGTTATCCCCTAGATGCGGATATTTCCCTAGAAACTCACCTTTCTTTTATATGAAATAACCCTTGTTCTTGAAATCGTCTGGAAAAAGATCAGGCATGATGTTTTATGTATTTTAGTACGCAGAAAAACGAATCTGAGACAAGTTTCCTGCCATTACATCAAGGTTTTCTCCTAGACGCGGAAAATTTCCTAGAAAATCATCTTTGTGGGGTATGAAATAATCATTGTTATTCGAATAGCCTGGAAACGGACCCGAGCATGATACATGTATATTTTTGGGGTTTGAGTACGAATTTTGCATTAGTTTTCACGAAGCTCATCAGGATTATGCCCTAGACGCGGATATTTACTTAGAAAATCACCTTTCTCTTATATGAAATATTCCTTGTTCTTGAAATCGTCTGGAAAAAGATCAGACATGATGTTTTATGTATTTTAGTGCGCAGAATACTAATCTGAGACAAGTGTCCTGCCATCACATTAAGGGTTTCCCCTAGACACGCAAAATGTCCTAGAAAATTATCTTTGTTGGGTATGAAGTAACCATTGTTATGGAAATCGTCTGGAAACAGATTCGAGCATAATACATTTATATTTTTGTGTTTCAAGTACAAATTTTGCAATATTCTTGCGCGCTGAGTATGAATCTAAGAATTGTTTCCTCACATAACTTAAGGGCTTCCCCCTTGACGAGTAAAATTTCATAGAAGATTTGAGCATTTTCCGGTATGAAATTACCCTTGGTATTGAAGTCATCTCGCAACAGATAAGATATGATATCTACATGTATTGTGGTGAGTTAAATACGAATCTGACATAGATCTTTTTCCTCAGTACCTCAGGGTTTTCCCCAAAACTCGGAAAATTCCCTAGAAAATCAGTTTTGTCGTGTATGAAGTAGCACTTGTTATTGCAATTGTTTCCATAATATATTTATATTTTTTGTGTTTAAGATACGAATTTAGCATTATTTTTCGTCCAGAACACCAGGGTATTCCCTTGATGCGGACGTTTCCCTAGAAAACCAGATTTTGCTTTTATGAAATTACCTTTGGAAAGCAGGTTTTCGTGTAGGGAGTTACCCTGACTGTTTAATTAATGTAGAAAGCGATCGGAGTACGATATTATGATAGTATCTTTTTATATGTTAGATGCTGAATATGAGCTTAGACTCGGCAGGGTCCCGGCAGGTTCTCAGTAGGTGTCTGACTGCAAAAGTCAGACACAAGTGCAATCATTTGCAGAGTTCTGAACTGAAGGGTCAGCTGGCGGCTATGCAGAGTTTGAACTTCGACTAGTATGTCGTAAAGCTAGGGAATTTTGTTTTTAGGTATTTAAGCCCTTAGATAGAAAAGGATAGACAGTTGTGACTGTAACTGATAGAGTCAGGAATTGAAAGTGATAGGTCTAAGTACACGCGATGGATAGGGCGTGGACAGAAAAAGATAGAGTTTGTAGGATGCAAAGTGTACATTTGGGAAGGGTTGAATATCTCTATCTTTTTCTATCCATACGTTACATACAATGTTCCAGTGACGTTTTAAAGACGTATTTCGAACATGAAACGATTTTAGAACCTTATTTGATCTGACTAAGGACAGTTTTTTAAACGTTCAAAGGACGTCTTTTGATTTATACGTCCAAGAATCGAGATTAGGACGTTTCAATTACGTTCGAAAATGTTGTGCCCACTGCTTATCTTTTTGAATCTTTTTACTTCCAGCACGGAGGCGAAACTTCGACTCGAAACCACAGCGTACACGAAAACCGTTTGCAATCCAAAATATAAATTCTTTTTAAAATATCAAACTGCCTATAAAGAAGATTGCAAGTTGTCAGCCTTCAATGACGAATCCATAAACTACCTAGCCTAACCACGTGTTACCCACTTCCAACGAAAGAAGCGCCATGTTGTCTGGATATATATAGGGCATTGCCAATTAAATACTTTCGAAGAAATGAATTTTTTAATAGTGGTTCGCCCGCGCGTAGTGTATTGCATTGCTTCGAAATTATTTTACTACCCACTCCCAAATTTTTACCAGATCAAGAAAAACGTTCAGTCCACTCTTTAAAATACGAAAATTTTAAATCAGGTCCAAATTGAAAAAAAAAATTTGTTTATAACTATTTAATTTATGTCATTAAATAAATAATTAGAGTGAATATTAGAATAATTAATTCGAAAATTGAGAAAAAGGCCCACAATTTATCTTTCATGTCAATTTTCACCCTAGCAGAATATAACTGCAGATTTTAAAAAATTAAGCTTTTTGAGAATTGTAAAATATTTAAAAAGAATAACAAAAATTGTTCTGATTGCTAAGAAAATTGAAAATGATTTTTTATTTTAAAAAATTAATTTTAAGTGAGTATTTGAAAAATTTAAAAAAAAAGAATCAGTACGATTTTAAGGAAATTTTTTCATTTTGCAGTTTTTTTCATTTTAGGAAAAAAAACCAATTAACAAAATAAATCAAGTTTCAGCCCAAAAGTTTACTTTTTAACAAAATCAATTAATTTTCTATCAAATAATTGGTGTTTTTACTAATACAATGTACAGGATAAAGTTTCAACCAAAAATAGAATAGTTCAATTTCCAGATAAAAACTGTGCTAAAAAATTGAATTGAACAAGAAAAAAAAACGAATTTTCAACAAAATTGTCCGATTTTCAAGGGAAAAAGTGAATTTTTGACCAAGAAGATTAAAGTTCTATTAAAAAAAAACGATTTTCCAACGTAAGCAATATATACGATTAATTTTTAATCAATCATATAATAGTTACATTTTCAGATACAGATACATAATTTTTAACAGAAAAAAATTAATTTGAAAGAAAGTTGTTAAATTGTCAACCAATCAGATGAATTTTCGACTAAGAAAATTAATGATCTACAAAATAGACAAATTTTAAACAAAATACATGAATTTCCAACGAAATTATTTAATTTTAAAGTGAAAAAGACGAATTATCTGCAAAAAGTTGAATTTTTTAAGCGAAAAATATGAGTCTTCAATCAAAGAGTTAAACTTTCAACCAAAGCGTTAAATTTTCAAACATAATTGAAAAACCTTGTTGAAAAAACTTATTTTTTTACAAAGTAGTTCAACTCTCAGTGAAATAATCGACTTATAAACCCAAGAAGATGTACCAAACAAGGTCAATTTCCAACAAAATACATGTTCTTTCAACGAAATTATTTAATTTTAAAGTCAAAAAGAGTATTATCTACAATAAAACTGAATTTTTAACCCAATTTAAAGGCAAATAGTTGAATTTTCAACTATAATTATGAATCCTTAATAAGAAAGAATAATAAATATAAAGAGAGGGTTCAATTTGCAGTATATGTTGATATAATGTATTTGTTAGCGCCAGTTACTAATGATCAAGGAAAAGCTTGTCAGAAACATTTACTTACAGGCGTTGCTTATTACACAAAATGCAGTTTTGATGATTCAAAATTTGAACCTCAAGTTTATCGTGGAAAGGACTGCATCACGTGATCTGTCAATGAGTTGGAAAAATTAACTGAGAAAGTAGATTCTTCTTTTAAAAATCCAGTGCCAATGGAATTCTTAACATTAAAGCAAGAGCAAGATTGTCAAAACGCAAAAATTTTTCATATTTACCAACAAGATTTTAACAAACGTTATGTTGAACATCGAGATCACGACCATTTCCTAGGTAAGTACTGTGGCCCTTCTCATGACAGGTGTAACGTAAACTACCAAGCCTCACATGTATTTCCCATAGTCTTTAATTATTTATTTGGCTACGACTCATATGTTTTTATAAAATAATCATGCCTGCAAGGTTTAGGATAAATGTAATTTAGCACCTTGCCTTTCCTTTAATGCTATGTTAAATTATACTTAAATTGAACTTGATCTATTAACAGGATAAATTTTAATCTATTGGAACCAGAATCTTACATCACTTATTCTCATATCAACAATCAATACGGCAAACCTATGAATCAATATTCACCCTACAGTGATTTTAATTGGTTAGTCAATTTTGAAAACGAACCAAATTTTTTCAATATTCCCGTTGATTTAGAAATAAGTTATATTCTCGAAGTATATTTGAGGTGTAAAAGCTTTGATTGACAAACCAAAGTTTTATAGCTGCACTGTATTTGCTGAGGAGGTGGTGACCATTGAAATGTATAAAACTAAAACTAAATTTCATAAACCAATTTACATCGGATTGGCTGTTTTTGACCTTTTAAAGTTAATGATTTATAACTTTCATTACTATTACGTGAAGAAAACCCTAAATGACCAAAATGACCAAAAATTTTTAATGGATTTATTGGCTTCAGATCAAAATTATATGCCTATACGTTCTTGAGTAATGAAGAGGGAAACAAAAAAGCTAAAGGTATTAAAGCATCCATATTAAGGACAATAACGTTTAAGGACTACAAGAAAACTTTGTTACATTATGAAACTGTCCCTCGAACTCAACGGTTAATTCGAAGCCAAAAACATGAAATTCACTCGATTAAGCAAAACAAGATTACTCTAAGATGGCGAGATGATAAGAGGATGCTGCTTCCTCATACAACCGCAAACTTCCATGGGGCTATCAAACGCAATCACAGGAGACAATGGATGTGGATAGACTAATGTTCATTTTCGATAAATATGTATAGAAATAAGCGAGGCGATAAGAGAAATATATATGTAAGAAAAGTATATATGTAAATTGAAAGAAGAAGAAATCGAAAAACTGTACAATTGTTCGTAAAATACAATTTACTGTATATAAACAAAAATTAATTTCATCTTAATTATTTTTGTATTTTATGCAACCTAAAAATCATATTTTTTTAAATGAACTTACTTCTAATTGAAAAACTCAATGCTAATCATTTTCTTAAACTAATGTAGCTATAGGATACAATCTGATCTAACAAACCAAATTTTCCAATGTCATTGATGTTTACCGACGAATCATCCGCGTATCTAATATTCGTATTTATTATTATGAGAGCAAGGAACTCTAAAAAGAACTTAATTTTCTTTTCATTTTAGAAAATTTGATTTGATTTTGTAGTTTCATATCTTAAGGTGAAGCTCCATTCAGTAGTTCTATACATCCGATGTGTATATATAGGAAATTTTTTGAAACAAAATGATGAAAAAAACAATTAATTAAAAAAATATAAAATTTGAATGATTATTTAAAAATGCAAATCAGTTTAAAGTATTTAATTTAATTCGTTAATTGCATTTGATGTAATTAATTAATATTTTTAATTAATTAACGAACCCTTTGTAATATAAATATTTATAATAAATAAAATAATAATTAAATTAAACATATCTTTTACAAAAAATTAGAATTTCAAAGTTTTAATATTTATAAAAAGTTAACTCAATATAAAATTTTAATTTTAATTAAAAAAATTCCCTTCAGTTTGAAGCATTTGAATCAATTTTTTTGTGATTGACTGATTTTGTGTGTTTGAAAAAAATTGAATTTGATGTCATTAAATAATATTTTTAATTAATTAATCACCCCTTTGAAATATAACTGTTTAAAAATAAATTAAATATTAATTAAATTAAATTTACATTTTATTATAAAATTAGAATTTGAAAGGTTTAATTAATTAATTAGGAATATTAATTAATTACATCAAATTAAATTAAAAAAAAGAAATCATACAAAATCAATGGTTTACAAAAAAATTAATTCAAATACTTCAAAACTGATTTGCATTTTTTAAATGGTCGCTTTCTATCCCCATAGGAATAAATCCCATAATAATTAACCCACAAAGAAGAATCAGTATTATTCTGCAAATGTAGCAAGATGAGATGAATACATTTCCTATAACGTAGAAATTTATAATAATTAGTAAATTTTAGTTGCCAAGTTAGCATCTTACAATCTGAACAGGATATTGCTTTAAATTACTTACAAAAAACCTTCTTGATTTTCTATAGGACCAGGATTTTTCAATCCTCATTCAACTATAAATCGGCCTCTTCGGGACTTGAAGCGGTCCTAGTGAGAACCCCATATTGTCGACGCCAGGTGCATGCATGGTAACGTCGTAGGTCTAACTTGTATCGTCAATATATTAAATTTTTTATCACGGTGCAAGATTTTGAATGGCTTATAATGAGCCCATCAGTTTACAGTTGTTGATAAACCTTTTTCGGAAAGTAAAGACAATTGCTTATTTTTATAAAATAAAGGCAAGCAGCTTTGGGTTTGAAACGCAAAAATCAATAATATTAGTGCCCTTTTATATCGTACGACATTCCTTTGTTTCTGCTTTTATCGTCGCGATGCTGCGGGATTACCCAAATTTCAACCATTCGAAGAGTAGTGAGACGAACATGACGCAGTTCACAAGAGTTTACAAATTCTTGAGCGAGGGGAGGTGATTGTCATAATTCTACCGCTTTTCTGAAAGCTCAGGCCTGTTGATTCATCTAGAGCTGGAGAGGAACTCACAGAGATAGGGATTTTGTTTCTACAACGGCATGAGCCGATATGAATTCTTCACTTTAGACTTCGAAAACCTATCCGACTCCTGGGGCCAAAAAAGAAATGTTTTATAGTATCCCTGAAAGCCCTGTTAATCTCTACCTAGCGAGCAGTTTACTCTTGGAGCAGGAAAGCAGTTTAAAGTTTTGTCCAGAAAACAATTCAATAATTATGAGTTCAAGTGTGACACGTGGAAAAAAGACATTTCACCAAAAACAAATCTATTTTTTCAACCCACTTAATAAAATGTGTCCCTTGTCCTAGAATAGTAATCAGTCGTTTTTCTACAAACAAAAATATTTTTTAAATCCCTCTAGTGAAATGTATGCCTTAATCTGAAATAGGTTCTCATCTACCGAAAATTTAGTCATTTTCCCCATAAGCTAATATTTATGATTAGTAGTTTCTTCTTCATCAGCCCGAAAGCGTAATAAGTCGACCCCAACTACTACGTTATTACGAAAAAGGTACCCTCTGGCATTCAATTTGGTTCTGTTTTCGAAACCATGCCTGTATCATTGGATGTTAAATAGGATTTAGAATTTTATTTTAATCTGATTTGAATTTCTTAAATTTTAATTGGGCAGACTTTGGTAGAAGGTCATTTTCACGCACGGCACTTTTTTAAAATTATGCTTTTTATACAGATAAAAGTTTCGCATGGTCCTGATACCTGCAGGTGGGTCAAGTTATGGTGTGACATCAATCAAAAATTAAAGGCAGCATTCTTAAAAAAAGTATTTCTCAAATGGATAATAATCTTCGAGAT
Source organism: Belonocnema kinseyi (assembly GCF_010883055.1). Lineage (NCBI taxonomy): Eukaryota > Metazoa > Arthropoda > Insecta > Hymenoptera > Cynipidae > Belonocnema > Belonocnema kinseyi. The sequence continues at coordinate 8,800,025 of NC_046658.1, forward strand.
TTGGCCTTTCACAGTAATTTTTGCAATAGAATAAGAAGCATGTTTGCAACAAGATAAAATTAGTAATTTTGTGAAACAATGGATGGAAATGGTAAAAAATGTTGAATCAAGTATACACTGAATTCCGATATTAGATCAGAAATATTTCCGAAACAAAGTGTTATGCTTATCAAAGAGCTTTGTTAATAAAAATTATTTGCACATTAGTAATGTTCATCATAACATTTCTAAAGGTTTAATGATGAAGAAAGATATTCTTAAAAACAACCTTAACAAAATTTATATGAATTTATGAATGTATGAATACATAACCAAGTGGGAAAAACTTTTTAGAACGTAATTGGAACGTCCTGAAAACGTTTCTCGAACGTACAAGTCAAAAGACGTTATTTAAAACTCTTAAAAACTGTTCTAATAGTGTTCTTAAAACGTTCTATGTTTGAAAAACGTCTTTAAAACGTCTCTGGAACATTGTATGTTTATGGAACGTTATATGGACTGACTTAAGACATTTTCAAGCTGTTCTAAAGATGTTCTTTAATGCATGTGCCCACTGGGAACTTAAATTGATATTAATACTGATTAATACTGATTATGTCAAAAAATTTGATGAAAGGGTTAATTTTTATTATGCTTTTTTGTCCCATATTTTAATAGGAGAACGTCAAACATCTAATTTTTCTATAATGCGTTGATAACCCAGTCACGATCCGTGGATCCTATTCTCTTTATTGACCCAAAATCCATACCCCGGATTTTAACATACGGGCCAGAACTAGGTAATAGGGTATTGGATGCAAAATTGACAGAATGGTACCTCCCGTTCCTGGATACGAAACCGGGACTTTTTATAGGGAATACGGCAGTTCGTAGTAAACAGGGTTAATGCCACATGTTGGCGAACAATACTACACAATCTGACGTGGACATTACCATTCCTCCGCAAGAATTTATCCCGTTCGAATATGCGACCTTTTTTAGCATAGAAGACAGTCCTGATATCCTGGCCGTGTTGCTAAATATAGCGGAAAAAACGAACGAATCATGTCAATCCAGAAGAACTGCCATATATAAAAAAATGGGTGGCTAGTGGACACGACAGATTTCTACTGCCAGGAGATAAACTGCCAGTTACTAATACGGTAAAACATCATATTCTAATAGTTGATGATAAGCCTGTTAAGCTTAAACAGAATCGGCAGCCGCAAAAAAAACAAGAAAATCGCAGAAGAATTGGTAAGAAAAATGATCAATAACGATATTATCGTTGAATTAATATCGCCGTATAACTTTCCTTTGTTGACTGTCACAAAGAAACCCGATAAATATGAGAATAAAAGATGGCTAAAGGTCATTGATTTTCGCAACTTGAATGAAAAAACAGCGGGGAACTCCTACCCCCTCCCGAATATAACAGATATTCTAGACAGGCTAGGGAATGCCCAATACTTTTCTCTTTTTGACCTAGCCTCAGGATTTCATCATGTGGAAACTGCTTACGAGGACCAATCCGATCCTATCCCTCGTAGAGTTCGGTCGGTTAGGGCATTTCTGGGAGTAGCTGGGTATTACCGACGTTTTGTTAAGAACTTTGCTCAGATAGCAAGGCCCCTGTGCGACTTGTGTAAAAAAAACACATCATTTCACTGGGGCCGGTCACAAAGATCCTTCTTCCATAAATTAAGAACGATTTTGTGTTTAAGTCCTATTCTACAATACCAGGACTATGGAAATGTCTTTAAATTAACAACAGATGCTTCCGAGATCGCAGTCAGCGTTCTACTCCCGCAAGAATTAAACGGGATAAGACCTACCCATAGCTTATTTCTCCAGAGACCTGAATATACATGAACGGAACTATACGAAGACAGAAAAAGAGTGTCAAGCCTTGATATACGCTCTGAAGAATTTCCGCCCGCACCTTTACGGACGGAAGTTTATTTTCGCCTGTGACCACAAGCCTCTGCGCTAGGTGACCTCCATGAAGGGCCCTGAAGGTACACTCACTGAGTGGTTGCTTAAGCTACAAGAATACTCTTATGTAAATGAGTCAAACCCTATTGACGAGGGAAATGAGAATGACTCGAGCGAAAGCGACTCCGAAGATTCATCGACATCAGCCACAAACATATGCGAGACGCTGGATGCGTTTCCTATGCATATTCGTCCCTCAGGTTTGAATGCGTATCCGATCAGTTCGTCTGCAAAAGCCGCTAAACAAGTAGCAAAGGAGAACCTCAAACAAAACTGAGGACAGAAGGGAACGTCAAGAATCCCCAGAACGGCAGAGGCCAGGGCTTAAGGTCCTCTTCCGCGTACATTTTCCAGCAACCCTGCTACAGACGAAGCGCTGGAATTGCTGAAATACGAAGCCCGAGATAAGCCCAAAGATGAGGAACACAAATCTTACAAGACCTAGCTTTCGAGTGCAAAAAGGGGCGATTCCGAAACGTCTGCCGCATCAGAAGAACGGACAATGATAAGCAGCCTGAACCAAATTTCGGTTGATATAAGATCCCCTATAGTAGCCGATGAAGAAAGTAGCCTAGTCGAGATACCAACACAAAACGACCTTCGAAACTCCTTTTCCAAATTTGAATAATTTTTGGCGGAACATCAATCTCAATACTAGGATCAAGAAAGATTTGGCGAACCCCCAGTAGTAGCAATAGTCGCTGATCATCGGAATAGCAGACAAAATTCTGATGAATCCGTGACTACCGATATTCCCGACTTACAAATGCAGGCCTCCGTACTACAGAGCAGTCACGAATCACTCACATACTTGCGTGACAATATTGTACATTTTTTAGCTGCGGATTGTGAGCTAGTAAGCTCCATGATGAAGTCATACATAGCTGTTGGAGCATTTTGATGACCTCCTCGAATAAAAGTTCAAACTAAATTTGCGTAACTTATTAGTGCTTCTCAAAGAAAACCAGGTTGAACATTTCTGAATAGCGCGCTATGGAGATATGTACGACAGCCTAACGAGGGGCGCCTTTACCGACAGGCTGGTGAACTCTCAGGGAATTGATCACGCGATTAATAGACTTAGGGAAACTCGCCACGAAAAACCTTACAGAAGCCAAGGTACGGTCCAAGGCGTATGACGACCTTAAAGCAAAACCGTTGGATGCTGACGTAGGCGACCTTGTGAAAGGACAAATGGAGGTAAGAAAAAATAAATTCGATCGTTATTCTTATGAGCCTTCCCGAATCGCGGGACGAACAAAGCGACACAATATCATTATTGAGGACGATAAGGGGCTTTGGTTTACTAAGCATGCCAATAAAGTTAAACCGGCGCATTTGTTTCAAACAGAGCAAAGAGCAGACAAGCAAACAATTCTGTCGAACTTGATGCTGCAGTAATAGCTATTAAACAGGCCACGAATGCTGGTATCAAGAAACTTACAATCTATTCGGAGTCCCTTTTTCTTATTGATGGCCACACAAAGTAGCGACGAAATTAGGAAGAAAGGGGGTGGCTGGCAAGCAATAATCGACCTGTAATAAGTAAACGAGAATTCGAGAATTTAAAAACAATGACTGAGAGGTTAGACGTTAAATGGCGCTTCATACCAGCACACAAGGGCTGTTATGGTAATGAACAGGTAGACGAACTACCGCGAATGGGCGTAAATAAATAATTAAGAGAAGATTCACTAACAGTTTTAATATATTTTATATAAGTAATAACAAAATAAATGAAATAAGTAAAATTTATATAATGTATATCTAACTGCTTAGGCTCGATAATTCAAATTGAATATAGGTACACATTATACTAAAGAAAATTCCTACAGTTCACTATTTAGTACGTCATATGAATTCGGAAAGTCGTTTAGGGTTGGTGATCGATCAGGATGATAGCGAGGATCTGGATAAGCCTGGGGCTACTGTAAATTAATGGGGGATATTCCCAATCCAATGGACTTGAACTATTCTCCAATACTAGGTTTATCAGGAATATGGGGCTTCACTTCGAGCAAATTACCTCTCTTCAACGGAGTACTAGTGTGTGGCGGGCGATCGTTTTACTCGAGGTGGAGCCGCTACTGAATTTTCTGCGCAGCTACTCACGTAGGTTGGAACAGAGTCTCGAGCATTGTCGTGTAAACGTGGGTTATGGATGCAGTGACGTCCTGGGTTATTCCCGGCTGCGTCATAATATAGCGACTGCCGTATGAGTATCAGAAAAACTCACTGGGGCGATAAGTTAGCTGGAGTATCAGTCTCGAATGCACTCGCCAACATCTTTACCACCAGCAATTTCAATGCAGAAGGAGAACGGTGCCGTGGTTTGGATTCACAGGAAAAGCAGCTGGCCCTACCATCGGAATCCTTACTTACAAGGATGGTGAATGGTACGAGAGAACTATGCTGGAACTGAATGAAGAACAGAAAAATATGTCTTACTTAGTGTGACAACAAACCCTTCTTGTTCGATCTAAGCTACTCAAATTACAAGAGTCGTTTACGCAGCGGGAAACGGAAATGAAGACATTAAAACAGGAATTAGCTTATGCTCCAAGAGAAATAAATAGCATAAGTGATGCCCTATCCAGACAAAATTAAACTATAATCTTAGGAAATGTAGCACTGATATTAGAAGCTAGTCTAACTGAGTACCAACATACCTTAGAACAGTTATTGAATGTAATACACACTGCCAGGGAAGGACGCTTACACCCATCGCTGTTGACCGAACAATTGCCAGAGAGGCACAGGATCATCTTTAGAGAAAGGGGGTGTTATATATACGATCAATAAAGCAAGATCGATAAAATAACTTGCGTGGGACAGACTGACATACTTCTTAATACCAGAATGGAGGAAGACAAAGTGATGTTCGTTTCAAACGCTTTTATAAGAGTATTCTTGCAGACATACAAATGAATTTGTTCATGTTGGCGATGAGTTTTACTGGGATAACATTAAAATTGTACATAGTGGTAGTATTGGAGAGAGAAAGAGAGCGAGAGACAGAGAGAGAGAGAGAGAGCATCACTGTATCGTTGCTGTTCCTACCTGGTCAAATTTTGCTTACCTTAATGAAGGTGATGTATGAGTACCAAAACATTGGTGAATATTAGTTATAAATGTTCGTTTATTGTGAGTTGGTATTAATAAAAAGAAAAAAGTCAAAATAATAAAAAAAAGAGGAGGAAGGAGACTTGGGGTTGTCTTCTTATTTTTCTTCCCTCTTTTTTATTTTTGTACAAATATTTTTTTCTTTTTTTAAAGAGGATCTTTTTTTTAATTACAATAGATAGCAGCATTATATGGTGGTTGTCCAAATTTGGCCCTTGGGCTCTTAGTTTTGTTTTTATAAATTCTATACATGACTTTTATAAATAATTCTTAATTATCTGTAATAATTGTTATTCAATGACAAAATAGAACTAAGTTTGAGATCCTATACTAAGGTAGATCACAAAAATTTTTGCTTTTCAAAAAATTGATAAAAATAATTAATAAATACTGGGAAAAGTGGGAAAATTAAAGCGAGACAAATACTCGTGCAATTCTTACCTAATTGTATAAAATTCAAATACTCTAGAAATTACTCTAGAAATCCAAAAATTACTCTAGGATAGTATCCCTCACATGGAAAAAACAATATCGCTGAGAGAACAATATTTTTGTCCTCACAACTAGAAAGTATAGTTCTAGCACCAACACTACCGGATGGTTCTCACAATATATACGCACACACTTACTTTCGCGAAATGCTGTTTTTCTGGATCAGAAGGTCTAAAAACGTGGAGATTTGAGAAAAAAGATACGATACGAAGAAGCTTTTACAAAAACAAAAAAAGTCATCGAGCAAATGACGCTTCCTTTCCATTTTAAGGTTAGAGTCGCACGTGTATGCGAAACAGTGTATTGGTCCCGCGACAAATCAGTATAGTTGTCTCACTGAAACAGCATGGGTCCAGGCACTATATACTCGTACTTCGCTGAACTATACTTCTGTATAGTTCGAGCGGCCATGCTGTTTTTTCCGTGCCCTTAGTCTATTTTGTAATAGCAAAACAATTAGTGTTAATAATTTATAATTACTAATAAAAATATTATTATTAAAGAAGTATTAGTTGCGTTTATTTCAGCAAAATTTTCAACTAATTATTAAAGTAAAATGAATTATTAAAGGCATAGGGCTAGATGGCCATGCGGTGAACACTAGCCTAGCAAGGGATTTGCTCATATCCGGAAAGTTGTGGGACCGGTGAGGCCATGCATGCTTTAGCCCATTGGGATATTCGTGGATATTGCCAAGAAAACGAACTTATAATTAACACTAATAAAGCAAAGATTGCGATATTCCAAAAAGGGGGACATTCCCACACAAAAATGTGGACCTTTTTATTTTAATGAGGAAAAATTAAAATAGTTCATAATTATGTATACTACGGAACAACATTTCCGGAATCCGCATTATTTATAGATGCCTGGAAATTTATGACAAGTAATGCTAATCTTGCAATTATATATACGCCCTCTCGAATTTATAAACTAAAACCAGATTCTTGGTAGTTTCTTGACAAACCTTTCAATATGGATTTTCAATATTTTTTTATATGGAGTACAGGTCTGGGGACCCAGATATCTTAATGAAATAGAAAAAATACAAATGTGCTACTTTAAAAAAATCTTCAGGAACCCGACAAACACGCCGGTATATGCGACACGATTAGAGTTAGGAGTGTCTCCATTAGCAGTTCAAAATTAAAAAATAGTATTAAATTGGAATAAGAAAATTCTTGATGTAAAAGAAGATCGATAGCCAAAAATATTTTTCCTTAGGCTAAGGACCCTAGCGCAACACGATAGATATTTAGGGAAATACAATTGGACACCACAGATTAGAAAAATGTTTGAAGAAATAAATGCAAAAGAAGTATGTCACTCTTTTACCTTGACGAGATTGAATAATAAGAAACTTGACCTAATTAACAAATACGCAATGAAATTTCACAAAAAGGATTTACAGAGAGTCTGTACTACCTCTACATTAAAAATATACCCATTTCTCTTGCCCGGGAACGATCCTAATAATTTTCCCATAATAAGAATACCTCTTAAATTTATCAGAACCATAGCTCAAATAAAATTATGATATAATAATAAACCTACAATCCTGTGCCATAACCAAATCTTCAGATTACCTAAAACTGGAGATAATTTTGTTGCATGTGTAACCAAATCGAATTTTCTTTTCTTAACACATATTTTTTGAAATCATATGATAGCCAGTAGGTTGAGTTTCGGAATGATTTTAGGCTACTTAATTTGGTAAGGCAAAGTCTTTGACCTCATACTGTAATACAGCTCGCTGAGATAGATTTCCTTAAATGCAAAAGCATTCTTTGAGTCAGGTATCTCAGTGGGCACAAACGTTAAAGAAAATCATTAGAACGATTCAAAAACGTCCTAAGTCAGTCCAAATAACGTTCAATAAACATACAACGTTTAAGAGACGTTTTAAGGACTTATTTTAAACATGAAATGATTTCAGAACATTATTTGGTCTGACTCAGGGCAGTTTTTAAAACCTTAAAATAACATCTTTTGACTTGTACGTCTAAGAAGCGTTTTAATGACGTTCAAATCACATTCTCAAATTTAGTTCCCATTGGGATAAAATTGCTAGCAGGTGAAGAATGCATTCGAAATTCAGACACACTTCCTCAATCTTTAATTCTTGACTTCGAAATTCACAGTTTTCCATATAGCTAGGAAAATATCAAGCAGTTCTTCTGGGGCGACATTGAAAGACCTGAGATGATTAATTATTTTTAAACAATGCTTGTTCTAGAATAAGAAACAGTTTTTCATTTCTGCTGTATTTAATATAGTCGTTCGATATCGGAGTATTGGATATTTACTTACTGTAGATCTGAGTTAAACTGGCTAAGAAGTTATGAATTGAGAGCTGTTACTTTTATCCAGTCAGACGATAGTGCCTTGTAGTGTAAATTAAGCCTGTACAATAGTGCTCAAAACTATTTTGTAGTCCTTTTTTTATGACTGATTAAGTTCTCTTAATTTTAATTATGTCAGATCAAAATACAATCTCTTTAAAGGGTTAATGACTCTCGAAATCCCGTATAAAATGAACCCAGCATAAAGCCAAATTGTGTATTTTTAAAGTAGATATTGCAAAAATAGTGTAAGTGTCAATGTTTTATTAAATATTAAATAAATTCTGAAATAATCAACATTTTTCAATCATCTTAGGCTCATTTTAAAGATATTTTTTAACAGTATCACAAAAACTTATTGGTATAAATCGTAAAATTTTTCTACTAGATCATAAAATGTGAGCTCGATATTGCAGAATTATTCTTAGCGCCAGTTTAGACATTACCCAGTGGGCACAATATTTTAGAACGTAATTGGAACATCCTAAAAACGTTTCTTGGACGCGCAAGTCAAAATACGTCCTTTGAACATTTCGAACCTTTTCTTAAGCCAGACCAAATAATGTTCTAAAAACGTTTTATGTTCGATATACGTATTTAAAACATCTCTGGAACATTAGATGTTTATGGAACGTAATATGAACTCACTTAGGACATTTTTAAGCCGCTATAAATATGTTCTTAAACGCTTGTGCCCACTGACTATATTCTCTTACCTCTTCAAAATTAACTGTATTCGGCTACGCAATATTTCGAGTGTAAGATTTGCTTAATTTTTGTGATTGAAAATTGTGTGCTTGAAAGTGAGTTTGGCGTGAATCTAACATAATGCACTTTGGATTATTTTTTTCCGAAGCTGAAAGAATTTTTCCAATCATACTATGTTGATATCAATTTAGCAATACTTTAACCTGTGAGTCGACCTCTGTAATTTCTTTACATTGCAATTTTTAGCATTCATAATATCTTAGCTAAGTACATGCGAACATAAATGCTTAAGTCCGTTTAGGTCTAAAGTGATAGAAAACATTCAGACGTCACCAAAAAACGATTTCCTTTATTTTAGTTTCAAGATGCCCATCAATCTTCTCTCTCTTACATTTCAGTACGTGCTTACTCTTAAAAGTGACTAAAAGTTAAAATTTATGTCATTTAACATAATCATTCAAGAAAGTAATGACTAAATATTTCTACTGATCCATAATACTTTCTTGCATATTTTTAGTTTAAATCATAAGGCTTATATTACAATAAAAAAGTAATGAAAGCTTCCAAGGTTCAAGTAGGATGTACGATACCAGCATGATGAGAACAAGAGCTTTTAAGATTCTGCGTACAGGTAAACAACTCTGAGCATAGACTGTCGACACTAAAGAGTATTATAAACCATGTTATCTGTTTTTATATTTCATAGTTATTTGAAAAAATATATTTTTAAATAGTAAATAAAGGCGTTGTTAAATCAAAATCTTGTGGCCGCTCTAATATATTCCCTTTTTTCTATAGATGTACAATATCTACATAAAATTTGATAAAAGTAAATTGACTTACTAGGGGTTATTAGCCGTAGGGATTCTTTGGAAATAAATACAAATACCATTACTCACTATGCTGATTCCAATTCGAAATAACGCATTAAGTTCTAGTCTGGTTCTATCGCAAAGGAGAAGAATATTTTCTCTGTGCTCATGGGTTGTGTAAGCACTATCAGTAAAATCCTGAGTTCTTTCAATAACTGTTTCCAGAGAGCTTAATAACGTCTCTTTATAATTGGGACCCAACAGCGAATTTTTTCTTTTATCCAGTAGCCGTTCAAAATGCTTTAGAGCAGAAAAAACTGTACTAGTATCCCAATCTTCTTGTTGTAGTACCTGCAATCAATTTTGTTTAATTACCTGACATATTATGTGAATAAACCCTTATCGATCAACAAGAAATGTCAACGCAAACCTGCTGTTTGCTTTAAGAATTCGAATTTGTACCTCTTTTATCTTTTGATGGACAAAAATGGAAAAAATACGACGTGGAACGAAAAGGTACGTCGCATTCAATCATTGTTATTTTCTTTCTGCTGCTCGTTTTTCTAATATAGAATTAGGGGCATCCAAAGTAACTAAATAAAATATATAAGGGGAGGAAATGTTATAAGCATTTTCAATGAAAATAATTCAACTGCTTTCTCAAATTTAACATAACAGTCCCAAGTCCTATTATTTTCGAGCACTTTTAGTCGATTTTTTTGGATAGAATTAAAAATGAGCAGTGTTTTTATTAACGTCCGTGTTAAGGGCCAAAAAATACTTGATTGAATAATCGAAATACCACTTATTTAATGTTTTTTATTGTGAAATAAAACAATTGAAGCCTTTTCAATTTTTAAATCTACTTTTCATGCCACGGCACATCGCGCAAATAACGCAACAGCCTTTTTTGCGTAACGTAACAGTCTACGCATTTCTCCGTTTATAAAACTAAAAAAAATTCTGACGTAACTGAAACTAAATTTATCCCTTTTATTATAAAGATTGAAAATTATGCACTGGACGTTGAAAATAGCCCGCCCGTAGAGCACACTTTTTTGATAATGCAAAGCAGCTTTAAAACTACTTCTAAAATATGTAACATAACAGTCCATGTTCGGACGTTTATAAATTGTTCATCACGAGGTATTTCCAAATTATTATTATTGTCAAAAATTAAAGTATCAACGCATTGTTTGAGATGCAAGTATACAAAATATTTAAAATATATAATTTTACGCGTTTTCGGAGAAAACGTTAAAATATGCGTATGGATGTAACGTAACGGTCTATGTTTTTGACCATATTAGCATTTTAAATTTTGGACTCTTAGTTTTCTTGTTTATTATATAGGCATAGGGATGTGCCGACCAATTCGTCCAAAATTTTCGTCTTGCGCAAAAAAGCTCTAACGAAATCACAGAAAACGCGACATTCTGTGTAATATATGAGATATTCATCGGGCAACCGGGGTATTCATGTGGTGGCCTAAATGGCTGTGACTTTATCTAGAAAAAGACCTAAAAAATTACACAAGAACTTGTTCAAATGCGATTTTTTCAGCGCACTGTGCTTTTATTTTGCCCTGAACCCTGCAAGTAACATACCAAACTACAGTTCGCGCAGTCTCAACATATAGTTGCGTGCGGCTTTATCACATCTCACTCATTTCCTCTAAATATATGCCATAAAGCATTACGCTGGATCAGAATAAAAGATGCACCGCTAACGAAAGATCTCCTCCTCTGCGGGCTGCAGGATCTTGTAGTTGGTGGGGAGGCTTAGACGTGTGGGACATAGGGGTCAAACGAACCCCAGCCAACATGCGTATAAATATGGATCAAAGGATTCATATAAAGGGGCTCTCCTGTGTTATTTGAAAAGGATCCCTATAAACGGCCTCTCCTGGTATGCATGGTTGTAGTATGGTAGAAGGGTGAGAGAGTGTAAGTAACACGGGCCTTCTGGATCCCTGGATCGAGGTCCCTCCCGGACCGATTTCCAGTTTTTAAACTTGGTCCAGCAATGACCTGCGGCCCGCCCAAAGACCAAGGAACAGCCCTCCGTTGGTATGGTGGCCCTGGAACGAGTATTCATTGAGTGTGTCGCTCAACGCGAACCCCCTCCCCCCAAGCCATGGTTGTAGAGTGATCGTGCCCGTGAAAATTTGGCCTCCGGGTGTTACGTAGGTGTTCTAACGGTCTCTCGGGTACACTGGACGACCTCCCCAAGTAATTAGTCTTACCCCTGCATGCAGGGCTTTGCAGGGGCAGATGTTTTATTTTCTTAGCTACTCGTGGAAACCAAAATGGATCATGCAAATTGAAACTAAAAAGAAGAAGGAGAAAGAGAGGTGGCGTAAGGGGGAAACGGGTCGGATCCTAAAGGGTCTAACATAACCCTTTCTTCTCAATCTGTCTCTCCGGCTAACCAAACTTAAGGGGCTGGTGGAGTAGCTGCGCTGCCACTCAGAGGGCTGACTTCCTGCCGATGTTGGTAGCAGATACGAGCTACCCTGACTCGATGCGAACTATACAGCAGTTTGAGCTTTTTAGGAGGGTAACCTGGAGAACGCAGGCGGCTGAGACCCTTGGTCTGAATTTTAAAATAAAAAGTGAGGAGTGATTTACGTACAGTCGTTGTCTAAAGAGCAGACTTTTGGATCCGGATTCTACGTGCAAAACTACTTCGGAAATGACCCTTCACTTTCCAACAAGTGAGATGACCCCATTATTTGCAGGCCTGTGTAATTAATCATTATCGTTACATATTATCAGTTATAGTTAATTAATGAATCAATACTAATAAAGTTTTTTATTTTTTATACATCGCACAAATCCCATAAATTTTTTTTTTCAAACTTTTTTTCGCGTGAACTCGGTTTTTCATCATGGCCGCGGACTAAGTCAAGTGACTTATGAGATGAAGATCTTATAAATAAATTTAATACGATCTTTTAAATCTTTGGCTTGTTGTCTTCATTTTGTCTTTACTTTATGCATTAGCTCGCGATACTGATGGAACTTGGTTTTATAGGTTGCTTGTAAATTTCGGTTACGCGGACCAACTTTTTTTCTTGCATCGCGATTTCGGGTAGATTGGCTCGGCTATAATGATCCGTCTGGATAGTAACATCCCAATATGAGATGTAATTTTTGTTTTCTCAAACCGGTATTGGAATTTATCTATAGAAAGACATACATCCTGTTAGAAGTCCTAGGTTTAGGGCAAGCTGCTAATGTATAATCTCCGCCATATCATTATGTATGTGCGTATATTCTCTTTAAGCCATTACGCGACAGCTATCAATAATGTGCTCAACGGATTCGTAATTATCTTCACATAATCGGCACCGATCAACTACGTTTTGCTGTAACACGTCTCTGCGATCATTTCCACATTCCAGGCCTCTTCTGCGGGGTAATTCAAGAGCATGTAGTCAAGTTCCACTTTAGAGATAGTGCTGTGAAGCGCAACATCTCACTTGCTATTTAAATAGTCTCGCAGTTTTATAGCTTGTGACTTACACAGTTTTTTTTACCATTAGGTACGATATCGTTAAGAGAATACTAATACTATCTGACGCTAAGAAAAGTCTAGATGGAGAGAGAGGTGGGTCAGAGAAAATCAATAGTTTCTCTTTAATCTATTTTGACTCTTCCAAGACCCTCCAATTACTGTCGACTATCTGCTCAAACCAAAGAAAGTCGAATTATTTAAAAGAGAAGTCTACGAAGAGCAGCATAGACTGAACGAAGGCTCTGATGAAGGCTCATAACACCTGAGGAAGAATGCTCACCCATACTACCGAGTAGTTGAAAAATGTATTAAGGGGTGTGAAGAACTATTTCGCTCCGAGGCCAGATGGTATCAAGACCTTCCAGTGGAAGAAGTTTCTATCAACTCATCAGCTTTTGGCTTATACTTTCACCTCATATTTAAAGTCGGAAGAGCTAAGTCGGGAGAATCTGGTGGAAAAGCGCACAGCACTCCTGCCGAAAATGGGCAACTTAGCTAACCCGAAGAATTACAGGAAAATCACTTGTCTCAACACACTGTATAAGATATTCACAGGTATCCTAAATAATAGGAATGTTCCGGCAATCAGACGATTCATGTGTCTGCAAAGATGGAGCATCCTACCAGCGTAACCTATCGTTGGTCTGGATTGATTACCGGAAAGCTGTCGATTCAATCTCCCATAGACTTATCATCTGTCTTTTGGAAAGCTTAAAGGTTCATCCGCATATCGTGAGGTGCATAGGGAGATTGATTCCACTTTGGAAAACCATATTTACTAACGCATCTGGAAAAAATCGTGTGACAACTCACAAGGTCACCTTTTAGAGAGGTGTCTTTCAGGGTGACACCGTGAGCCCACTCCTCTTTTGCCACACATTATTGCCACTCTCTTTAGCATTTGGCAATTCCGAGACGTACTCTTGTGGCAAACCTGCAAATAAAATATACAAGGTCACTTATCTATTTTTCATGGATGATCTTATGATCTATGCTCCAAACAAAGAGCAACCACAGATGGCTTTAGCAATTGTCGAAAGATGCACAAAGGAATTAATGCATACTCTGGTGTGTACCCTGAATACTATTCAAATCTCATCCAGCAGATTTGGTCTTCCGAATTGTCAGGGAGGAACAAAGTATCTGCAAGGAACATGCTTGTCGTCCCGGTAGTACTCTATTCATTTGCAGTGGCTCCATGGTCAAGGAAAAGCTGATATCCCTTGATATCTGGACACAAAACGTTTCGCAAATAGAAGAGACCCGCCTCTTAAAAATGTCAGAAAGCCATAAGAAGTCTGGCACGGATGATTTCATTTTGGTATGTCAAGACAGTGTCATTTCCACCTTGAAATACCATCGCCATATTTTGTACAAAGACATTTTTTATGATAGCTACAGGCCATACCACTATCTAGTTGTCCAACACATGCGGGAACAAACTACTTCTAAAGGCAAAATGCTGCACTAAGAGTTGTTTATTACCATATATGTCACTCTTACAGCATTAACCTTAATATCGCTTTTTTAAATGCTCCTAGGGAAATTAAGTCAATTTTAGAGAATGAGAAGTGCCGCATATACTGGAACTTTATATTTTTGACAATTGTTTCTATTGCACACTCGAGGCCTGACAAAGTTCTCCTGACAAAGAGGTACAGAGAGCTTATAAGAAATTTGCGACGATTGCACCCGGAATATGCTGTTAAACTAAGCGTCCTGGTCGTCAGCGGTCATGAAGGTGTCAAAACTCCACTTGTTAATAGCCAGAAAATTATTATTGCCTGTCAGCAATATGCTAAAACACTTGCGGGTAAAATGCAGAAGGCGGTAGTCCTTGGATCCCTCCGTGTTCTCAGAGTGCACGAAACTTTTACCGGATCGCCGTATTGATTCCGTTACAGACTGTAACGATCTATCTCACGGTCGAGCTGGGGGCATTTTTTTAGATTAGCTCCCGCTCCCGGCGAAATCCTGCGGTTTTCCTTATAACTAACTTTTAAAAAATTGTTGAAAGATAGGCTATTCCTCGAAATTTAGAACATCAGACTTCTTCTGTCTCAGAAGGTAAGCAAAAAATGGGGAAATCATGCAAGGTACTTCCTGCAGCATTTTTCCTTATAATCCTGTTATGACTTTGAGGGCTATGTTGGCAATAGTATTGCTACTGATAAGGATTATCAGGCGAGGCTGGCAGATAACGGAGAAAATAGGGACTAAGAAGAACATCAAACCCCATTAATAATTATTAAGATTATTTTAAAGATTTCGAAACGCTTGTCGCTTCCCGGACATCTTCGGGCATGCTTGGAACCACCGCGAGCGCCACATTATGCGAAACGGTGGTGAAAGTAAGCTGCGAAATGGTCAGGCGTGGTTCCAATTGTAGAAATCAAGGGCAAGCAATAGCCCTGAAATGGAGCTGACAAACATTACAGCTTGAAATTTTTTAGCGTTTTTAAAAAGTACAAGTAACTGGAGATCTTCATTGCTGATGAGTTATATTCTCGTTGAAAAAAGAATGACGCCCTTACAGAAGAACAAAAAGGATGTTGTAAAAACTTACGAGGCAGTAAAGTTCTAGTCACAATAAATGATGTTGCTATGCCTCATATAACCTCAGGAGACAGCAATTAAGTATTTTAATTATTGTCAACCAAGGATAACTAGATCAATACGCATGTCTCATGGGTTCTAAACACATGATAGGGATGATGGTCATAAAGTGACTCACATTATGTACATGGACGATCTGAAGCTATACGATAGTGCAGACTAGAAACTGCAGAAAGTGATCGATGTCACGAAGCAACTTTCCCATGATATCCAGATGGTGTTCGGACTAGATAAATGCAGAGCAGTTCATTTAAGAAGAGGGAAATAAGAAAGCGCAGAGTTCCTTAGGGTATTCAGCATACGATAGTTAGAACAAGCCTAACGACTTCTCTTCCTACCATAGTGGCGAGGTGGTTAAAAGGATAGTTCCACCACGACATAGAGGGGGTAGGAGCGTTGTAGATGACAGAAAACTGTACTAGATGTTGCGCTTTACAACATCATCTGTAACGCAGATCTTTACTACACGCCCTTGATTTTATCTTCAGAGAAGGTCTTGAGTATCAGGACAATAGCCAAAGATGAATGAGAAATTTAGTGAAGGCAGAAAGCTACTAATAGTGAGAACACCAAAACGTTAGATCAACATCAAGTGGATGGTGAGGCATCCAATATTTGGCTGAGAAAGGGTGTCCTGTATCCAGAAATGAAAGAATTCGTCATTGTGATTTAGTTGAGGGTTGTCAGTACCAGAAGTTATTACAAACACGTGTTACTTCAAGACGTGGTTGACGGGTTCCAATTATGTAGACACATAAAAATCCATTGAGCACAGAATTGATGGCTTTCGCGTAATGGCTCAGAGAGAATATAAGCATAGACCTATTGGTGTGATGAGCATTATAAATTAACAAATTTCTCTAAATCTAGAACTCATAATAAAATGGATGCCTTTCTATATATACATTCAAATGCCCGTTTTACAAAACGAAGATTACATATTTTATATTGGAATGTTACTATGCAGATGGATTATTACATCCGACCTAATGGACCTGACATTATGATGCGAGAAAAAAAGATGGAAAGGTCTACATCATCGATATTGCTTGTCCACTTTATCAAAATTTGCAGTCAACTTATACGACTAAGATCCATTAGTATAGAGAGTTAAGACATGAAGACAATATCGCGGAATGTAAAGCATGCATATATTCATCTTATTATGTTTTCGACTATAGGCAATGTGCACGCAAGATGCGTTGAACATCCTGAAGATTTTAACCACCATGAGTCAAGCGATCAAAGACCTGTGGAGTTGCGGATGGCAGCGTTAAGAAAGCATCCAGGGTTGATTGTTGTCACTCTTAAGGCGCTTCCTCAGGTTTGAAAATTAGCCCATGTATTACTCAACCAAGCTTTCTTCCTAGAATTCTGACTTGTTTGATTTCATATTTTAAACAAAGAATATAAATATTTAAATACAGAGTCGAACAGAGAGCTTTTTTCGAAAAATGGCCTGGTCCTTGTTTGATTCCAATTTAATAAAAATTGATGCATTTCATGCACCTGGGAAGTAGTAAACCGACAACATGAGTTTACTCATGGTGAACGGAATATTAGGACCTGTGATTCGATATGAAGCGGCAGGTAGTCTAGAGTGTTATTTTTCCGACAATACTTTAAGGGGCGGACCCATATTATCTTCCGGGCAATTATGAAAAATATGAAACCGAGAAAAACGCGTTTCAAGATTCACATGTTGAAAAGAAGGCAGTATCGGCTGGCTAGTGCGAGGCACGCGGGGAGTCTTTTTGGGGTTGAAGAATGTACCTGCGACTCTGAAACTTTTACATCCTGTTTTTAGGATAACAATCTTCCATTTAAGAAAAGAAAAAAAATCGATTTTTTTTACCCGTTACATGGGTCGCGCCCTTAAACATCGTAAAATTCGGATCGAGCCCAGGATTGAGATTGAGTGCCTGTCATTCCTTACTGAAATTTCCTATTGTTAGAGATTTCAGCCGGTTTTAAGAAATTAGAAAAGATTAAATATTAAGGAATTTGATTTAATATTCTGCATTCGGTTCTTTTCATAACGAGAAGACGATTAAAAAAAGATAGAAGAAAATCGAATAATCCGTTCAATTTTTGGATATACCTTTTTTTATTCTTTTTCTATTGTACGGCGAAAAATAATTGAGGAAAATATGCTGCACTCAGAATTAGAAGTTGTTGAATCGGAAAAGTATGGAATTTCTGTTTAATTTATTTTCAAGATTGAATCTTGAAGGGTATGAAATTCGCAGCCTTTTTTTTAGCAATTCTTTTTCCACACTTTTCAATTGAAAACTCTGCAATCATAGACATTTATAATTTTTCTATTTTTTTTCTCGAATCTTCATTTGTTTCAAATACAACTGCGTGCATCATAATGAATCTGCTGTTGGTTAGAATTGATTAGATATAGAATTATAATATCAAATGGCACAATGTGCACAGTTTACGCTATGTTAATATGTTACAAAAATTATAAATATACTTCCAATTGATTTACAAGATAGAGTGTCTACTAAATAAATTCATGCTAACAAATTTTATTACCAACCCACACTCACCCCCTCCCCGCAGCGCCATAAATATGACTCAAAAATAAAAAAAACATTCTTACGTGCATTATTGTTACTTTTTTGCAAATATCCGTCGTCTTTTTCATACAAATAATTATAATATTAAATGGGGCAATGTGTACAGTTTATACTATGTTCAAATTTTACAGAAATTATAAATATATTTCTAATCGATTTACAAGATAAAGTGTCTAAAAAACCACATTTTTACGTTCATTATTGCTACTTTTTAGAAAATATCTGTCGTCCTTTTCATACACATGATTACTAGTAGACAATTTGAAGATTTTGCATTACTTTTTAAACAATTTTCAATTATTAAAAGAAATATAATTATTTAAACAATTATTTAAGAATTTTCGGCTTTTAACAGAATTTACTAGCCCTCGAAATCATTGAATATTATGTTTAACTCATAAAATACGTTTTAAAGACGTAATTCAAACATAAAACGTTTTTAGAACATTATTTGGTCTGACTTAAAACAGTTTTTGAAACGTTCAAATAACGTCTTTTGACTTGTACATCCAGAAAACGTTTTTAGACCTTCCAATTACGTAATAAAATTATGAGCCCACTCGGTAAACAGTGATGTAATACAAAATTTAGTTATCGAAAAGAATGATTTAAAAAATAAAGATTATTTAATCAAATAGAAACTGAGTAAACATTAAAAGAAATTAATCAAAATTATGAAATTACTCAACAAAACGTAGCATAGGATACCAATTTAAAGAAAGTGGACACCTCTGGCTCAATTTTTAGGAATTTGGAAAATAGACAATAAATCATTGTTTAAATGAATACATACAAAAATTGCATAAAAAGTAATGGGAAATATTCAAATTGTCCACTAGTAATTATATGGCTCAGTCGCTAACTCCAAACAGTAGGCTTTTCTGTTTTCTGCAAATAATATTTTAATTTTTTTAATGAAAAGCAGTGAAATTAAACCACAAATTATGAATTTTCAAGCAAAATATTTAATCAGTGCTGACCAACAGCACATTTATTATGACGTAGGCAGTTTTATTTGAAACAAATAAAGATTGAAGAAAAAAGATAGAAAAATTATAAATGTCTATGATTGCCGAGTTTTTAATTGAAAAGTGTGGAAGCGGAATTGCTCGTAAGAGCTGCGAATTGCATACCCTTCAATATTCAACTATGAAAATATAATGAATGAAAACTCTATACTTCTCCGATTCAAAAATTTCCATTTTTGGGCACAACATCTTTTTTCAGTATTAATAATCTCATTACCCTACAGAGGGATTCCGCGCGTTTGCATCGCAGTAGGGCTTGAGGTTTTTTCTCATGACTGTAGCAGTGCTACTTATATGATTCCTTGTCGCTCCACAGCCTGAATCGCCGCAGCATACGGGACGGTGGTAATGATAAGCTGCTAGATGGTCAGACAGATCTAAGTCATCAAAAATACTGTGGAAGAGCATCAAGTGGGATACTACAATGAAAGAATGTCGCACAAGGATATCTAATTGCTTAGATCAAAAAACACCAGAAATAATCTACAGATTCCAGAAGAGCGAGCAGTGGAGATTAAACAGCAGATCGATTTTCCTTGGAAAAACGTCGTTCATAAGCATCAGCGACAGGTATCTGCACTGCACAATTGAGCTGTAGCAATTGATAATCTTGCAAATCATAGTGATGCTCCAACACCACTACATACAGAGGCAGGAACAGATGTTCATCAGCCGAAAAGGCGATTAAAATGGACATACAACATGTCCTAATATTTTATTCACCTTTTTTGGCAAAGAAAAGTGAACAAGGTGTGATGACAGAACATCATTGACTCTTCTCTTACTTAAGTACCCAGAAAAATTTACATCAAGTGTCCGCTTGACTGGAAACTTATTATGACTTAAATAAAGTTGACGCAAATAGCTAAATCTCCAAAAAAGTACAGCACCTTAAGCACAATTTTGGTATGTAAGTTGTTGGTAAAAAAGCATGCTTCTTCTTTCAAAAGTAATCCCGAATTTCCAATACCTTATTTCAATAGCAGCATCTCACAAGATATTTAGAAGATTTAAGTGTTAATCAAACGGAAATCCCAGTGTGCAAAAACGTTAAAGAACATAATTAGCATGGCCCAAAAATGTCCTGAGTCAGTCTATTTAACGCTCCATAAACATATAATGTTGCAGGGATGTTTTAAAGACGTATTTCGAACATAAAACGTTTTTAGAACATTATTTGGTCTGACTAAGCAGAATTTTGAAAAAGTTCAAATAACGTCTTTTGATTTTTGCGTCCAAGAAACATTTTTAGGACGTTCCAATTACATTCTTATATTATGTGCCCACTGGAATACATTGAAACTCATCATACAAAAGAAGTTTGCGACGTCAAAAAAGCGAACTACTTAGTATTGTAGAATTAGTCAAAGTGATTAAACACCTCCCTACGGAGATCCCGAGTCAACGGTTTCACATAAGGGGGTATCATCTTTAGGCGTAGTTAGGTTCCTGTTAGCTTTAGGAATTAAAAATGCACTTGCACTCCTCCATTCCATCGGAATATAACCCAACGTCAGACTAACCCTAGCAAATCTCACAATCGGCCCTATGATCACCTCACCAGCCCTTTGTAAGAAGACTGGATATATGCCATATGGACCAGGAGACTTGTAAGGACTGAAGAACTTCAAGGCCCACCTAAACCTGGCTGGGTGAATATCTCGTTAGCTAGCCACTACTTCGCGCCCAGTTCGGCAACAGGTGGCACTGATTGCCTAGGAGGTTCCGTCCCTCTTCCTCATAACTTTGGAAAGCCTGCAAAATGTGCCCTAATCAGGTGAGTCAAGATATCTCCGTTAGACTCTGAGCATCCCCCGCCGGGCAATTTTAGAGTTCCGAGAAGAGCATTCGGGTTTCGAGAAAGCAGCTTATCCAGTCTAGCCACCTGTTCTCTTTTCCCGATGTTTGTGCAATAGTTGATCCAGCTTTCAAGCTTTGCCTTACATATTGCACTCCTATATTCATCCCTCCTTGTCGTAAATGAGGTCGACAGTTACTCTGTTTTGCCAGTACTGACACTTCTGAAACTCTCTGTGGTTTCCCTGCGAACCTGTTCGAGTTTCCTATTTTACTTGTGTGTTTTGCCCAGCCTTTCGGACACCTCCGAGACTGCACTTCTTGTTTCTGTGGAAAACTGATTCTAGTCCATTTTTCTTGAACTTCTGGCCTATTTAGGGTCGTGGCTACAGTGCATTTCAGCCCGAACTCTATTTGTGAGTAATCTGAAAGAGTGGGTTTATCTGAGACTCTCCACTTATTGATGTTGTCTCTAAAACTTTCGGTGTAGAGATTGATGTCAATGACTTCCTCTTTGACCGAGTTACGAAACGCCGGGGTGTTGCCCGTATTAAGAATGTCTTAATCAGTAAATTCCACTAGATCGTTACCTCTCGAGTTGACGTCCGTGCTACCCAACAATGTATGGTGCGAATTAGCATCGTACACCAGTAGAAGAGAAACACCTCTTACCTTGCAGTATTCCACTAGTGTACGTACCCCTACTAGTGGATTGGTATCGCCGTCATATGGAATGTAAGCTGGTCCAATGACTAGCCTTCCTATTTCTTTAAGATCCGTGACTACCACCATCAGATTTCTAGAACATAGCTCGAGCAGCGGGACGACGTTGACTCCCTTCACCAGTATGGAACTCCTTGTAGTGACCGCATTGGAGTCCCTGTTACAAAAACCAGCCCCGTCATAAACCCCGAATAGTATCTCGAACTAATCAGTGCTCCTGGATTAGCGAGATACTTGTGTGCCTCGCAGCCATCTCTCTGCAATATTGCAGAGGCGCCATTGATGTGATGCAAGTTAATTAGGATAATGGTTAGGCCGCGAGCAGTCATTTAGGTCTGCTCCTGATCTTCCTGTGCACCGAGGGCCTCCTTTGCCCCTAAATGGCTACCTTAAATCTGACCTCTTCAAAGTGGTAAAAAGGCCTGTTGTTGATGACCGCCAGAGCCTTCGTCAGTGACTCAAGAATTTGCACAACTAGCAGATGTTTGATTCCTCCTCCCGTTGTGTCCTCTTCCTGAGGCCTATCGTGCTTGAAGATTCGCCAGGATGCTGTCTTAAGTAAGGGCTTGAATCGCTCTAACCGCAGAAGGACCGCAGACGGGTCTTCTAGTTCCCACGGGAACTACAGCCTTCTGTAGCCAAGCTTTAGCCACTGGGTCGGCTGCCACAAACAAAAAGGTCCCTCTCCTACAGAAGGTGGTCCTGATTCTTGGCAATTAATCTAGGAACACCCTACCTCCTGCATCGGCGGCTTTGTAAAGGAACGCTCCTTTGCCAATCATCCAGTGGTTCCTGACCATTTTTAGGAGAGAATCTCTGTCATTTGCAACGATTTGAGATTTATTTGGAACAATTCGATTATGAAGGCGCTCAGTGCAATATTTGATATAGAGACTAAAAAGACTATAGCCTAGGACGGCAACTTTTTGGGGCAGCACTGTGACGGCGGAATTTTTTTTTATTTAGGGATTAAAAATTATAATATACGTAGTAAATTCCATAACGTTTTATATTAGGAGATAATATATATTAAAAGATATAAATAGTTTATATTTTTGCACCCAACTTTAATTCGATGGTCTGTCATCGATTTTTGATGCCAATCGAATATACATAACCACCACGAACCAGGCGATTTCCTTGGTTATTGTCAATATAATGCCAGAACTTAATCACTTTTTATCCTGATGATTTGGAAGAGGAGATGGAGGCAGAATGTACACATATAAGTGCATAATTAATATCAATTGAAATATTCTCAGCAACAAATCTATCTACTATGCGGTATGAAAAAGGGCGTACGGTCACGTATCCGAATGTGAACATAGCACTGCGCTTATTCCTAGCAATTCTTCTATGGAACTGTTCAGGAGAACGTTCGTTCTTAGCCTTAAGTAGAGTAAAAAACTATTTGCGATCAAGTATGAGCGAAGACAGATTAAATTATCTGGTAGTTCTCCTCATGGAAGCTAATTATTGTGTGTATTACGGTGTATTACGGATGTATCGTTAACATTATTTTAATAAATTGATAAAGTTATAATATAAGCATCTTCATAATGTTGTATTTTTGTACGTGTTCATGTAACCTTTTTTTTACATGGTCTATTGCATCTTAGGGGAATGAGCATTGACAAGGGGCAGCCTTTGTATTGGGTAGCCTAGGGTGGCGTTAAAGGTAAATCCGGCTCTGAAGACAGTAGACAGAGGTATAGAAGTACGCGTCGGGCTTGACGGCGTGAATTGTATAATCGCGTAATCGACGAATTAATATTTAAACTCGGATGCATGTACATGACCTTACATGTGGTGATGCCCAGTGCCTTAAGCTCGTCCTTCGTCTATTAAAACACCCAAAAAGAGGAGAGTAGAACAAGGATGGAAAGCCTGTTAGTCGCAGATACCTTGATCAGCGCCAAGAGAATTGAAGAAAAAATCTTCTGCACAATATGCTTGTACCTGCTTTGGAGAGACTTCTTCACAGATGTTGTGTCCTGAATTTGGCTTGGAGGCAAGTTCAGGTATGTATAGGTCTCTCCAGTGTGAAGATATCTCGTAACACTTACATATATCGACAAAGTCCATAAAAATCGCTCATGTGTACTGCTTGACAATATTGAAAGTACTCTAAAGTTTAATTTTATTAGAAGCATAGATAATTAGTTCATCCACATAAAATACATAAAAGACCTTTTGCTCGCAAGAATTAATGTCGCGTCAGAGGTATCCAGAAAGTTTCGTTGTACAAGGGATAGAGGCAGAAGTGTGATGCAAAAAAGCAGAGAACTCATGGTGTCGGCCCGAAAGATGTCCCTATGGAACAAGACGTTGTTCGCTGTTACTGAATATTGTCCAGATGAGATCCTAAAGGGGCATCAATCTCTCGATGCATCTCATTACGTGCTGATGAGCCTTTAAGCTTTCTAACAGAGAGATGATGAGTTTACGAAAGAATAAATCGAAAGCTTCCCGGTAGTCAATCCAGGTCATTGACAGGATGCGTTAATGGGCTGCTGCGTATTTGCAGATGCGCCTGTCCATTAAAAGGTTCTCTCGAAATTCTGCTACACCTTTTTCCAAACCACTATGCTCGTACGCAGGCAGATTGATTATCTTATAATTAGAAAAGGGAATTTTCATTAAAAATACTTGGTTTGTGCATAAAATGATTCACATTCAATCCAAGTAAAGCTTAATCCAACTCCATCTGGTTCAATCCGAACCAATTCGACCAAAATTTTCAATACAAATAAATCCGAATGAATCCGAACTTAGATTTATATATACTGAATTTACAATCCGAATGCATCTGAATGAATCCAAAACTAGATTTATATATACTGAATTTGCAATCTGAATGCATCTGAATGAATCCAAATTCGCATTGAATTAGATTCATTCTGATAGGAAATAGGTTCTGGTCAATCCGACTTCGAAGTCATTCGGCTTGATGATTTTTTTCGGATTAATTTGGATTGAATATGATTAAGTAGGAATAATTTTTAATCGATTTCTATCAAACGAAATCGACATCTTTTTTCGGATTGGTTTAGATATATTCGAGTTAACCTGGATAAGGATTTCGGAATTATTCAGATTGCTTCGACATGAATTCCTTTCCGAAACATTTTCCAGGGCAAAGTATAATTTGATTTGTTGTTGAGGACGAAAGGTTAAAACAGCTTGTAAAAAGGCAAGTGTTATGAGAATATCTAAATGTAAAACTTATCATTATCGTCTAGTATCGAAAATGAACTTAGGTTAAGGGTGGAGGAAAAAGAGTACCTAAAAATGAAACAAATGTGAATCAAGATTGAGAATTTCCAGAAACCGGAAGTGGAAACAGATTTTCAGAATAGGATATATGAACGCATATGTAGATAAGGCAAATTGAAAGACACCAGTACCCACTGAAGATATAGAAGGCGCATGGACTCTGCTCTGGGATATCATTCTTAGGAATGCGACTGAAGTGGGTGATACTGCGCTTTGAGGATGAATGTCTGGACGCGTGCTGGAATGATGAAATCCGCGGAGCCATTTACAAAAAGAAGCAAGCGTATCTAAGAAAGTTTAGCATAACAGCCCTAAGCGATGAGGAGAGAAATAAAAATGAAAAAGACTCCAGAGATAAAAGCAGGAAATTATAAGTACCAGTTAATAAAATTAAGCTATAATCGTAACACAAGAAAAAAATAAAATGTAAATAGATTTTAAGGCAGCGAGAAAGTACTTTGTAAATTGGCGTTGTACACTATGTGAGAAATTAAATGCGGATATTAAATACTAAGAGATATAATGTACAACTTAAGAAACAGTAAGACAGTGGTAAGAGTAGACAGTATTAACGCCGAAATTGTTGAATACCCATTGGGCATAAGCGTTAAATAACAAAATAAGAACGGCTAAAAAATGTCTTAAGTCTGACCAGATAACTATCCATAAACATACAATGTTGCAGAGAAGTTTTAAAGGCGTATTATGAGCATGAAACGTTTTTAGAACATTATATGTGCTGACTTGGGACAGTTTTCGAAAATTTGAATTAAATTCTTTTGACGTGTACGTTCAAGAAGCGTTTTTAGAACGTTCCAATTACATTTTGAAATTTCATGCCCACCGGGTACAGAAGCGACTACATACTTGACAGGTGGTGCGAGTTGATAAATATTTCTAAGCAGATGAAAAAAGTCCTAGATAACTGGAAGAAGGCTCTTTTAGTCACAATATGAAAAAGCACGGGAGATAAAAGCAAATGCTATGATTATGGAGGTATCAGGTTACTTAGCACCGTAGGCAAGATATGTACAAAATTATTTATTCATAGGGTAATGGAAATAGCAGCAGAAAAGGTGCCAGGTTGATCATGCTTAGATCAAATATTAGGCTGGACGAAGATCAACGGAAATAAGTTAAGAAGGCATAAAAAAGTTTTGTGTGCATTTGTTGACCAGGAAAAAAATGTTTGATGAAGTGGATAAAACTAAACCTTGAAAATTTGTGAAAGATGAAGGAGTTAACGTGCGACGCACGTGTGTCGCGCAGCGTGCACGCAGGCATATTTGAGATATTAGAATATTGGTCTCTTTTGTCTATTTATGGCTTAATTAATTTTAAAAATTATGAAGGCGGTTAAACAGAAATAAGCTTTTAATTACTTGAACCAGACATGGGTTATTTATATATGTTTTAATGCTTCTAATCATTTTTCAGAATTTGAGAAAACAATGTTCATTACTGTGGATGAAAACACGCTTATTTAGTACGTATAACATGCATTTAACGTTAATAACATCCAAATTCACGCATCTAGATAACTATAATATTTAATATCACAAACGTAAAAATGTAATGCATGCGATACTAGCAAGTTTGTATCCGCAACAATAATTATTTTTCGTCGAAACTTTGGGAACCTATGAAATACGTAAACACGGAGGTCAAATTTAAACTAGCAAAACAGAAATTAACTTTTATTATTTACACAAAAACAGGTCATTTATATGTGCTTTCATTTTTCTGATCGTTTTCAAAATATTCCGCAAACAATGCAACTATGCATTTTAATCCCCTAAATCCCAATCTGTGGTCAACGTAGCACCTTTCACGATTGGTCTTCGACATAACCTCAAAAACCCTTATTTTGGAGTATATGATAGAAAAACATGTTTTTTACGGGATTCAAGCTGCTTATTTCAAAAATAGAGCCCGCAAGGGGCACTTTAAGGTGTGTGGACTCACCTGTAATTGGACCAGGATCTTTAACGTGCGGGAAGTGAGGTTACCATGGCTTCTAAAACAAAAAACTTTAAAAAACTGATGATTGTGAAAACAATCAGAATCAGTTTTGTTACATTTACGCAAAATATATAATGTCAAAATATCGGAAGAACATTACTGGGAAAATTCGGGAGATCTATGCAAAATACTTGAACATTAAGTTTTCAGAACGGGATGAAAGTTGGGCTCCTTATATAATATTCCACTCAGATAATATTCCACCTCTACACATCAAGTTGGCTCTAACGGAATAAATTGTAAAAACGCTAAATAAAGAAGGAAAATAGTTTCAGTATATAGTGTTTCAGTTTCTCCAATTGTCTGATGCTAAGTTGCAATAAGGAATAATTAATGGCCCTCCAATTCGAAAACACTTGAAAGACGAAGTTTTTGTTACTGAAAGGACTTTGACTGAGAAAAAAGCAAGGCTTGATTATAAAAATGTCGTTAAACAATTCTCTTGGGAACTACAGTGAAGAAGAGGGCGAAATGTTCCAACAAGATATTAAAGTGAAAAAATAGCTGCTCTTCCATCGAAAGTCATTAGTATGCAGAACTTTATATAAAAGCCACGTCATCTAGGGACTATCTAGTCAACAGTTAGAAATTCTACTGATTAATCAGTGAAAGTGTGCTGCTGAGGAATAAATGGGTATCCGCTGATTTTGATTCAGGAAGCACATTCAAGCAAAACAGGCGGTAACTTTACTTACGTATCGAATTCCAAGTTCGGAAGTACAAAAATCTAATTTTGTCCTGTAAGCACCGCTCAGGCAAATTTGCTTTAAGGTCATGTTCCAGATTTTCTAATTACATCATTGCAATGATACTATATATGATTTCAGCAGCTTGAAATCTATAATGAAACTACGTTTTCCAATCATATACTCAAAAATACGTTGTTTGAGGTTATGTCGAATGCCAATCGCGAAAAGTGCTATTTTGACCTCAAATTCGGCATTTGCGGATTAAAATGCATAGGAATACATGTGTCTCGTTGAAAGTACCAGACTTTTTGTAGGGGAGTGGCACAGGTTTTAAATATATGAAGTCGATTGGCCTTAAAGTTATTATTCTTATGAAAATCCACAGTTTTTGTTAATTGTCACCAAATTTTGCACACCTATTATTTGGACTCCTAGCCATATAAATATATTCTTAGGGATCCTAAATAGGTCGTAAGGGTATAGGGGGAGGGGGTTGATACAAATAGAGAGGGAGCATTGGGAGTTTCTGACCAATCGGGAAGAGATTTTCTACACTTATTCTTTGGAGTCTCAAACAGGTCGTAAGAGTATTTACGTACATATGGAGCGAGGGGGGGGGGGGCATTTTTTGAAATAACCTGAAACCTTGTTTAAGTGTACTACTCTAAAACAGAAACATCTGACTTACGTTTACTCGGGAAGGGCTCCCACAATCGTTCTTGCCATGAGAGGAGCCCCTCCGTATGCTGATGCGATTGGTGGACATATATATATATGGGAAGCTTGAATGGACGAAGCACTGAAAACTAGTTGGGAAGTGAAAGTAAACCTAAACGAAAAGCAACGCGTGAACTTTAACGAGAGTGAACTTATCCGGGCGTAAACTTAAACAAGGTTTCAGTGTATAGAAAATCAAGTGGTCTAAAATGTATGCTGCTTGTGAAAATGTACAGTTTTCGGCATTCGAAACCAAATTGGCCACACATATTCATTAAGCTCCAAATAGGATGCAGGAATATAGGGGGGGGCGCAGACGGAGGGTTGGGGAATATGGGGCTACGTTTTCAGTTTTTGAGCAATCGGAATCAGATTTATTATATATATTCTTTGGGTTACCTGACAGGTCTCAAGAGTATTGGTGGGTAGGGGGGGGGGAGTTAAAATATATTAAATGAACTGGCTTAAAACTTATGCTTCTCATAAAAATCCGCAGTTTTGGACAATCGGCACCTAATTTTTTACCCATATTCTTTAGGCTACCAGACAGGTCGCAAGAGTATGAGGGGTTGAAATAGGGCAGTTATTGTAACATATAAAAGTAATTTTGTGTAAGGTGGGTACAATGGAAAGAGTATATAGTGGGGGGAGCACAGTCTTTAAATCTACCATATAAAATTCAAATTTGTGGAGTTAAGGCTCAATACCGTCCACACCGTTGCATAGATCGATTTGAAAATTTATACACATGTAGATTAGGCACACCAAATTTGGCACACATATATTTTGGGATCCCAAACAGAACCCCATTCAGGTCCCAAGAATATAGAAGAATGATGGAGTGTAAAGGAGGGGGTACAATTTTTGAAATATATAAAATCAAGTGGCCTAAAACGTATGATCTTTATAAGAATCCAGACTAGTTGACCTTTATATTTTTGGGGTCGCTGATCACGCTCCTGGTGTCTGTATGACCCCATCAGGTATATATCCAGATTAAATGAAGGTCAAACACCTTAATTCGATTGATATAGTTTTTGACCCCGGATTCTGAAAGAGCGAAAAATTTTACGTCCAAATACGTCTTGATCTGTTTGTCGAACCGACCTCCGAAGGTCGTTTGGAGGTCATGTAGAGGTTAAATCTTTCTTTTAATCTCTTGGCTGATTTCTTAGCTAGGAAAGGGTCTCGAGGCAGTAGACCTTTACGTTTTTGAGATCGCTGATCGCGATCTCGGTGGATGAGATTTTGTGAAATGATAGGTCAGAGTCTAAAATAAGAAATTGAATGAGTTGATGTTTAATTTCAAGCTTGAGTGTTTACATTCAACCGACTTTAAATTTCAGACCATGGGCCTATCAATTTACGATATCACATTCAACTGTTGAGCATTTTCACCGTGAGGGATGACCTTAGATTTGAAAACAGGGTCATTCTTCAGTTCAAACAAAGGCCAGGATTTATTACTTACATCATATGCTATAAGAAGGGACATCGTAAAGCGACGTTTTTTGTGCCTGCTCCCAGGGCACCTCCAGGTGGTGATGGTGGGCACCGGGTATCCGGCGAAGTCCCTGGGTGAAGGCGTTCAAGCCGTCATGGCAGGCACAAGAAAAAGTAGTTGTACGATACAGGGACTCAGCAACACAGTATCGGCGATTGGTCAGGGTGAGCAAGCTTGCCCGCAATCGTCGTCATCATGCGACCGCAGCTTGAATTTGGTGGAAAACTTGGCTCTTTAAGAGTCTAATTCTTCAAGTTCATCAAAACCCCATAGAATAATCGTTTAAACAACTTTTACGTTGTTTGTGAGAAATATGTCATCACGAATCAAGGGAGAAAGTTTATAGATACATGGAAAACACATTACAAAAAATGTTTTAATATAGATATCAGTGGAATGGACAATTTTTGGACTCCAAAAATATTATGCGTCACTTACCCCCTACGAATCAAGGAAAAGAAGAAACAGATGTTTGTTTTTCCTACGATCTAGCAAGAGCCAAAAGATTATGACACTGATTGCTATTTCGGCTTGACCAATACATCTGGGTACAATAAAAAGAATAATTCTGCAATATTATATGCATTTCTTCAATCTGACTTATCCTGTTTTAATCAGCATTGAACAGGTTGAAAGTGAACATCAGATATTTACTGACGAAGTCTTTTCAGAAACAGAAACTAATTATACAGATAGAAGAATGTCATTTGAAGAATTCGAAGAACAGCGAAATGACGAGCTAAATGAATCGCAAAAAAATTGGAGTATGATAGTCACAAGTGGCCTAGTTGAAAATTTGAAAATAAGCAGTCTTTTATTAGGTCAACAAACCGGAAACACATAGTATCGATGATTTATTTGTGAGTGGAACAGTCGTGCCCGAGAACAACATTATGTCAAAAGGACTGGCCACTCAGGCAAGAATTAACTCTAGGATCTATGAACATACTACAAGAGAGTCTCATTTCTAGTCATAAAGTCATTCTTCCACCATTAAATATCAAACTCGGCTTATTAAAACAGCTTATCGAAGCAATGAGGGTATCGCAGAGCGATGCTTTCATGTATATATTTGAGAAATTTCACAATATTTCTGAAATCTAAATCAATGAAGGTGTTTTTGATGACTCCCAAATAAGGGAACTGATGAATGATGATGAATTCGAAATGAGAATGACAACTGATGAGAGAGCAGCTTGGAGTAGTTTCAAAGAAATTCAAAAAAATTCTTGGGCAATACAAAGACCTGATTAAAAAAAATATTGCCGACAGACTGTTGGAAAACTACCGAAAGACGAGATGTTTAATAAATTTAAAGATCCATTTCTTCCATTCCCTCATTGATTACTTCCCTGAAGATCTGGGGCACTTCAGTGTGGAGCAGGGTGAGAGTTTTTATTAAGACTTGAAAGACTTTGAGAGAAGATATCAAGGTGTTTGTCATGTGAACATGATGTCAGACTACTGTTGATCTTTGAAAAGAGACACATTAAATGTACACAAAAGAAAATCCCTACGTAGATCTTTTACGAACGAAAGAACACGCTGAACATAAATTTTCAATTTGCATTGTGTGTAAAAATCTAATATGCGATTCCATTAAAAGAATCCATTTTTCCCACCTAAATGTTCTCGTTATATAACATCTGAACTCAAATTTTAAATTAGAATTATTTCAACACCCGCAATTTTTTCCATAGCGCCAAAAACCCTTGAGAAATGAGCAAATAGACACACACACACACACACCTATGCAAAAATGCCCACGTAGGTTAACACAGATCTACTTGCAGACACATACAGCACATACATATACACATAGAAATAGATAGGCACACACAACTACACACAGCAGCTACATTAACGCCTAGTTACACACGAGTCTACACACAACACCCACATACACGAATAGACACACACAAACAGAATCAGGGGTGTCATCAAAATTATATCGTCCGAATAACGGAGTTTGACTTTTATTTGAGCTTGATCTTGATGTGATGGGGTCATATGGTCGCCGGGATTGTGATCAGCGACGCCAAAAACATAAGGTCAACTATTTCGAGACCCGCTAATAGCTAGCACATCAGGTGAGAGATCAAAAGAAGGATTTGACCTCTAGATGACCTCCAAATGACCTTCAAAGGTTAATTTGACCAACAGTTCAAGACGTATTCTGACGAAAAATATTCCGTTCTTTCAGAATCCGGGGTCAAAAAAATTGAATCAATCGAATTAAGGTGTTTGACCTTCATTTGCCCTTGACCTAGACGTGATGGGGTCATATGTACACCGAGATCGTGGTCAGTGACCTCAAAAACATAAAGGTCCTCTAGTTTGAGACCCGTTCATAGCTGACACATCAGCTGATAGATCAAAAGAAGGATTTGACCTCTAGATGACCTTCAAATTACCGCAAGAGGTCGGTTTGACCAACAAGTAAATACGTATTCGGACGTAAAATCTTCCGCTCTTTCATAATCCGGGTTCAAAAAAATTTCATTAATCGAATTAAGGTGTTTGACATTCATGTGACCATGATCTTGACGTGATGAGGTCATATGGACACCGGGATCGTGATCAGCGACCCCAAAAACATAAAGGTGAACTAGGTTGAAAGATGCTCCACCTCAATCTCATTTTATATCCCTGTGAAATCAGCCCCAATTTTTTCACAAATATTTTTTGATATTTTAAGCAGGTTGCGGAAGTACAAGTGTCATTTTGATGCTACAGAGCATCGAGGTTGATAGCAAACCGTTTAAGTCATACACCAAGCAGAAGGAATATATACATAATGCATATGAGTGAGTGAGTCAGTGAGTGCATGAAATAGTACTACTTGAATTAGTCAAATATGCTACAAGTACTCCATAGCTTAGCGCAATCAATTTTTTTGTTGGTTTTACTGCAGTTTAGGTTATTTTTTCGTTCAAGTGATCTGCTGACTTGAACAACAAATCTAGATTATGTACTAATAATAGATGCACATTAGATAATGCTTTGTCTGCCTCTCTTACTCACTCACTTACCGCCACCCTCACGCTCACTCACTTAATTATTTTCACTACCCAAATCGTGCTATGTAACCTTTGAAGGTCTGTGTTTGACCATTTGATGATCCCAACGGAGTACGTGTGAACAGCGGTTACATAGGTGATGGTTGCCGTGATCTCCTTTGCCAAATTGAGAGAACTTTGCGAAACCAATATGAGGCTTGTAGAGTAGGAAGTCTTCGATATCATTCTTATGTTTGTTATCTAGATTTGTAAAGCCTAATTCTCCTACAGTTGAATCTACTGTTCTACCTTTATCTAATCCGACCTCCATGTCGATATAATTTGAAAGCTGCTTTAAGACATCGATCGCGAGCGTACAGTTTCAGGCCATTCATGTATAGAAGACGGGTGATTAGATGATTATTCTCTTAACATGTATTTTGAAAAAAGAAGAACCAGCAAGATTTT
Source organism: Belonocnema kinseyi (assembly GCF_010883055.1). Classification (NCBI taxonomy): domain Eukaryota; kingdom Metazoa; phylum Arthropoda; class Insecta; order Hymenoptera; family Cynipidae; genus Belonocnema; species Belonocnema kinseyi. Next base: position 8,833,422 of record NC_046658.1, read on the forward strand.
CCAAAAGGAAATGCATGTTGTAGTCAGTGTATGCCATGTGGAAGTTTCTTTGGTGTTTAAGAGCTTGCGTCATGCACGTTAAGTGTTTAGTTAAAAAAAAACATAAGGGTTGTAACTTTGAGCATAAAGCCTGGCGTCAGAAGTAGGTGTTAGGTGATCTTCTAGAAACACCTCGCGTTTAATTATAAAGTTATAATTAAATTTAAATAAATGATAAACCGTTCTTATAACTCACACCCTTCATTTTATGTCAAACATTCCTCATGAAAAAACTGGAAAATTCTGGTTACGGTTATACTCGTTGTTAATCCAGGCAGAGGTGAGCGCATTAAAGTTAAAGCGATCATCGGTCCACGTTCTCAACAATCGTATATCTCTACAAGTTTGGTTAAGCGACTTCAGTTGATACGGCAACCATCATCCATGCTATTGAAAGAAAGCGCAGGTGTGAAAGCTGATGGAACATGAGGCTTACGCTCCATGAAGGCGAAACCTTATTTTGAATCCTCAATAAAGTGCATGTTCAAGGACTATTCCTGTACTTAATTCGTCAAACATTTTCTACATACAATTGCCCTCCGCGCCTCTTTATCCTGGCATACAACTTTTGCTTCATTTACATCCACACATCTTTTTATACAAGCTCTTGTGTTTCTATCTCTCTTTTTATCTTTGCGTTTGAAAAAAAACCTACGGTTTTTAAAAAAAGTCGAAATAAAATCTTTTGACTTGCACGTCCAAGAATCAGTTTTAGGACGTTCCAATTACGTTCCTAATTACGTTCCTAATTCCAATTACGTTCCTAAATCGGACCAAATAATATTCTTAAAATGTTTTATGTTCGAAATACAGCTTTAAAACGTCTCTGGAACATTGTTTGGTTATGGCACGTCATATGGGCGAATACTTCTGTTCATATTTCAAACAAAAATATGCACCTTATTAATAAATAGTGTAAGTAAAATTTGAAGAAACTTTTTAGTTGTGTTTTAAATGTAACATCTATGTTTAAAATCAGGAGTCGAGAATTTATGAAATTTGCGATAGTCAATTTTTATGCTAAATCGACAACTTCTCATTGATATAAGAATATAGAAAAAGGCTGAGACTGGCGATATATAACAGAACATTTCCATAAAGAATATTTTCTTGGGTACAAAAATTCTTCCACATTTTGAGCTGTAATGATGAGAAAAAAATAATAACACTAGGAGATTTAATTTGCTCAGTATTCATACCTGAGAATTCCAATAAGATTCTGATTCACTGCATTCAACAACGCCATCTTTTACGACATAATGAATTAGATCCATGGCTCTTCTCATTTGGCAGAAGACCGTGTCTCTGTTTTCTTTAGCGGATGCACAGTCTGGATGTCTTAAACAAGCTTTACTTGAGGTGAGAAGCATCATTGTACTTCTTTCTAGAACTTGACGCGCAGCTGCCATTTGAGCTCTTCTTCTCTCATTCTTCAAATCATTCTAGAACAAAAAATACGTCTGCTAATGATTTTTAACCGTTGCAAACGCAATAAAATTTACAGAACGTCTGGTGATTTGCAAAACATATATAGTTGCATAAAGAATTTTTTTATGAATGAAAGTACTGTGATGCACATAAATTTTTATAATACATGCACGTTTAATTGAACATAAGATTACAATATAGACGGATCAATATTTTTGAGATAATCAATCTAAAATCATATTGCATGATAATAATAGGTATAAATTTTACCTAATCGACATCGTTCGTTAACCTAACCGTTACTTGCAGGCAACCTTATAGTTCTGTCACGAGCAGGAGGATAGTATTCTATTTTCAAGTGATAAAAAACTGAATATTCTTAATTGATGCTATTTACTTATTGCTATTTATTGTTATGTCAAATAAAAATGCACTTTTTTAGGTTAACACTCCTCTCTTTCTTTATTCGCCAATATCATACAGTAGACTCTACGACACTTCTCGCTACGACACTTTTCGTTTCCCGATTTCTCCTTCCTTCGCTTGCCCTTACTCCTTGTCTTGTCTCCTACACACGCATACATGGCCGGCTACGCCTATTGCGAAGTTAGCCCAACTTTGTCATGTTCAGCTACTGCGTTTGCGCCGTGCAGCGACTCTCATTGGTCGCGGTTGGTACAAATAGCTGCATTTTTTAGTATCTATAGACACTGGCTGGATTTTTATTATCAGCAATGATGACATTTGTTCCTTTGCGTCTCATCAAAGTTGTCATTCTTTGTAAATACGTAGAAAGTGACAGATATAGAATTCTAATGACACGATTCTCGTTTCGAAGTTCGATGAGAGGGAGAATGGCTGCAGACAACTGCAAATAAAGTAGAATGTATATACTTTCGATATCGGTTACGAGTAAAGTTACTTTCGCAGTCGCCTGTTTCTACTTACTAGTCTAGGGTTAAAAACACAACTTTCGACTCGCTACGGGGGCATCGAAAGTCAAATTTTTAATACATGTGTTATGAAAACGTTATTTTCAAGTATTTAACTAGTATTATTTTGTTTGCACTAGCAATTTTTACATGAAATTATGTGAATATTTATACATATTATATTAAATGTTAGAAATATATTTATTTGGAAAATCGTTGGAGAAATAAAAGTTTGTCTTTGGAACTAAAAAAAAAAACTATTAATTATAAAAAATGTACGAGTTATTATCTTGCTCTCACGTTAAATCAGAATTTGCGTAATTTCTGATATTAACGTGCAATTTATAATAAGATTATATTTTTATTTAAAAAATTGTAATTGTCTTTGGTTTTAAATGCGCGCCAAAAGCGACCAATGACGGTCCCTGCACCGGGCAAGCACAGTAGCTAAACATGCCAAAGTTTGGATCACCTGCTGGATAATGGGTTATCTCGCGCTTCGCGCTCGCATGTTTATTCTTTGCATTTGGTACACATTTTCATCGTGACACTCGCGCTGTGCGCTCGATTTCGAACAGAGATTTTGTAAACAGGTTTTGTTGAATTTTTTCCCCGTAACTTTCGATGTTTTTCCATATATTTAAAAAAAATGTTTTTCAATGTTATTTTTCACGAATATGACAAAAAGTAGGCGTCCTATCAAGAAGGATTCTTAACGAAATTGTAGATATTTTTTATGATAACAATTTTTGTTAATTCATCTTTTTCTCGTATCCTACACAGTTTGTCCACAAAATGGAATTTTTTATTTTTCATTATTTTTTGCGCAATCAAAATTTGAATTTTCGATTTTTTACAAAAATCCAAAAATTTGATATGATAATCATGTAGGGCTTTCAACAAGCTTTCATAAACGTTTTTCTTATCTTGACTTTTTTTCATATCGTGCGTTTTTTGGCTTAAAATTTTGCCATGACTTAAAACTCGTCCTTTCTTTTAGGACCTAAAAAAAGTGTGCCAAAGATTGATTTGATTCTTTCATTTTTTCGGGAGTTATCTTATTTACGGCCGGACGGATACACAGATAGACAGACGCTATCGTTAAATCTGATTTTCGGATTCAGGGCGTCTCGGATCGTATAGATCCATTGAAAAACTGTGATGCCAAATTTCCGACAATTCTAATACTTTCTCAATCATAAATGATAAGAATGTAAAAAAGCAACACCCTGTAATGAAGACACGTATTTAAGAATTCGATATCTATATAGATGGAAATTTCTTATAAAATCGTAACATGATACTTTTAAAAATAATTACATCTCACACCCAACCGTTATAAAAATAACTTCCATAGTGTATATTATTTTCCAGTCTGTGCATATACCATATTGAAAGAATATAATTTACCTGTTTTAATAAATCTTTTAATGCCTTTAAAAAAGATTTAGCACCAAAATTCTAAAGGAGAAAAATCCGTTTTCATATCAAAAGAATCTAAATTTTCAGAAAGATTTTTTCTGAGAGGAGACTTTTTAAAAATTATTTTTCAAATATTTATTAAAACTATTTTTGAAGATAAGTTAAGATAATATAAAAATCAAAAAAAGGACCCGTGTGACTAGGGATGCTGGGAATCTACATGTATGTTGTAAAGTACATTTTGTCCTTTATCTGTGTGATAACCTATGAGAACCATTTGCCCAAGTGACTCTCACAAAAGAAAAAACGCATACCGTTCTGTACATACATATATGATTATCTCCTTCAAAGACAGGGTTTGGTACTTTCTTATAATAATTATTTAGGATTCGAACTTGAAAAAATTAAATTTCATTCAGGTAACAATTCATGTTCCAAATACCCCCCAAAAGCACCCTTAACGTAAAATAAGACTGAATTTTGGTAAGAAGACTTTTGAGAATTTTTTCGAAAGAACCAATGCTCTAAGGTATTAAATTCTAGCATTCCCAAAAAATACCCTGGTCTTCAAATTGGTCTGAATTTGATTGGTGGTAGAGTATTTACATTTTTGGATACTTACCTTAGTGAAACCCATTCAAGTTCGACCTCATCCGGGTAGATTGGTCATTTGATTTTTCACCGACTCAAGGCTGTAAGGGATCAACTTTTTATCGTGATACTGATATAAATTTAATTGGTGGTAAACAATGTACATTTGTGGACACTTACATTAGTGAAACCCACACAAATGAGACCTCATTCACGTAAATCAGTCACTTGCTTTTTTATGGACTCAATGCTGTGAGGGATCAGGAATTAGTAATAAAATAAAACCACCATTTTCTTGAACTTGCTCTGAATTTGATGAGTGGTAGACTATGTGCATTTTTGGACACGAACATCAATGAACCCCATACAAATTCGACCTCATCCAAGTAAATCAGTCACTTGATTTTTGTATTTACTCAATGCCGTAAGTTATTAAGTTTTAGTATTACCAGAAAACTACCTTCATCGTGAAATTGGTCTGAATTTTATTATTTGTAGACGATGTACATTTTTGGACACCTACCTCGTTGAAAACCATAAAAGTTCGACCTCTTTCAAGTATATCGGTCATTTAAATTATTTGTTGATTCACTTCTATAAGGGATCGAGTTTTAACATTACGAAAAAAGTGATCTCATCGTTAAATTAGACTGAATTTGATTAGTGGTAGACTATGTTTATTTTTGGAAACCTTCCTTATTGAAACCCATATAAGTTTCACCTTATCCAGCTAGATCAACCACTTGATTTTTTTATCGAATTAATGCTGTAAGTCATTAGGTTTGACTATTACCAGAAAAATACCCTCATTGTGAAATTGTTCTTAAATTGATTAGTGGTAAACTACGTACAGTTTTGGACACCTACCTTAGAGAAACCCATATAAGTTCGACCTCGTTTAAGTCGCTCAGAGGCTTGATTTTTTAACGACTCAATGCTGTAAGGGATCAGGTTTTATTAATTAAAGAAAACCAACCTTATCGTGAAATTGATATAAATTTGATTAATGGTAGACTATGTACATTTTTGGACACCTCCCTTAGTGAAACGCATTCAATTTCAACCTCATTGAGGTAAATTCGTCACTTGATTTCTGGAGAAATTCCCGCCAACCACACATGTTTTGCGCTTATAACTATTTCGGCTAGAGAGCGAGAGTGGTGGTAGACGCATGCTTAACACTTTCCTCTCAAACCCAAGCAGCACCGCAGGAACGAAATATCTGACAGGGTGCTTAGAGCGACTAACGTTCCAATATTAATTTGTAATAGTGACCAGAGTTTTATTTATTTTATTGTAGTATTTTTACATTTTTTGACAATAAATGTGATTAAAAAGAGAATTGTACAAAGTTTTTCTTTTTTGCACAAATGTGCATTGTTGAATATTTTAGTATCACCGTTTTTTACATTCTGCATATGTTGTATAGAAATATTGGATGATACTTTTTGCAGTGTGATAATTTATTGACATCATGTACAAGGTAGAAATGTACGTTACAGAAATGGAATATAATTTAAAAATCTGAATCCTGTTCCGTATCAATAAATTCAGATATATTCTGCTAAAACTAAGTGTTATATGTGTTAAATACAATATTCAAAATTGAATTTGAGCCTACTACGCTGATATGTTGAAGTTCAAAAATTTACTTTAAGTCTCTAAGTTTTTAGACTTTAAACCGGGGTTTATGTTGGCGTTTACAGTTTTCACCGTCCAACTACCTGCGTATCATCAAGACAGTTAATACTTTGAGGCAGGATATTTTTTTATACAGCAGTCAGATGTATTTTACTGTAGGAATGATGTAAAAAAAGAGAAAGTTTTACAGGTGAGTGATGATGAGAAGAATGTTGAAAGTTTGCAGGCATAAATACTTTTCACAATTGTCCTTTGCATTACATTATTTGAAAACAAATGTAAACATGCTGAAATAAAATAATTAAAATTCTAGTCACCATTACAGATTTAAATTAGAAAGTTAGTCGCCCCAAGCACCCTAACAGATATTTCGTAGCTGTAGTGCTGCTTGGGTAGGAGAGGAGGGCATCTAGGCAAGCGTCTACCACCACTCTCGCTTTGCAGCCAAAATAGTGGTAAGCGCAAAACATGTGTGGCTGGCGGGAATTTTTCCAGCCTGGGCATGTTTGCTCTAAGGGATCCAGTTTTAGTATTAGCAGAAAAATACCCTTGTGAGGGATCTCGCAAAGTAAGGGTTTGGGAAGCACGTGAAGAGCCGAGAACTGTGTGAAGTCAATGAGGATGGCAAGATTTAAACAAAACATAATGTTTATTTATTACACCTTACAAGTAAGTTTTAAGGTCAATATCGTTTTGATAGCCCGATCCGGGCGGCGGAGCAGATAGCGGATAATCTATGGCATAATAGACCCATGGCGATGAAGAAAAGGCACCTGGAGTAGATGGATTTAAACGTCTATGAGGTCATCCTGAGCCGATGAGGCGTCGTTGTAGACCGTAAAGTGATTGGAGATGGAATGTAATCCGTATCGAGGCGCAGCAAGCATAAGACTCGTTTCTCGGTGCCCAAGTTTTGGGTATCAGGACTGGGAAGTGGTGTTCTCCCTACTCCTACTCCTAGTTTGGCAGGATCGTATCATTGTGGGGTGATTATAACTTTGTTATATCCTCCCCCCCCCCTCCTCCTATTTGTGACAGGGCTCATTTTTTAAGAATAGCGTCGCACCTTTGCAATTCCATGTTGAACGCTAAACCGTCTTCTTTATCGGTTACATCTATTTATATGCAGGAATCAACTTCTTCTTTTTCCGCTTTGATTTGTTTATCCTTGTCTCAAGTATTATTTTCTATTTTCTTGTCCTCTATTTGTGTCCTCCTATTTGTGTGTCGTGAAGGATGTAGATTTGCACAGCAAACATCCTCTCACAGCGACAAAATTTTCACGCTAAAAAGTAAGTTATATGTAAACTCTAATTTCATATTTTTATTGAAATTGAAACTTGGTCCCTTATAGCCGTATTTACTTTATTTTCAGACTCTTTATTTTTATTTAATCTATTCAATTCATTTGATTTAGTCAAAAGCTTTAAATTAATTGGTACTGTTGTGTTTGTCTAGGATATTAGAATCAATTATTCCGTTATTTATAACAGAGTGAGAAAAAGGGTTCAATTATTAATTTTTAATTGAATGTTCGTTCGAAGATTGCATAATTAATTATTTTTCTTCTCTTGCCACTCTTTATCTTGTTTTAATATTTTCTTTCCCACTTCTTTTATCTTCTCCTCCATTTCTTTCCTTTTTACTTTCTCCTCTTCTTCTCTCCTCCACTCCAGCATTCTTTCCCAATCTGCTCGCCCCATCTATTGCGCCTAGTCTGCTCATACCTTGCTCTAGAGTTATCTATCTCTCTTTCCTCCTCCCTCTCTCCTCTCGCTATCTTTTTCAATTCTAAGTCCCTGATCTTTTTAATTTACTCTTGCTTCACGACCAATCTCCGATCCATTTCCTGTAAATAAATCTGTTTGTTTAATTTATTGTCTTTACCACTGGCTTCAAATCAAATCATTCGCACGCATGCCATTTCAAAGAAAAACTCTAATTCAAAGCTATGTTTTAATGTCTTTAACATTCCAATTACCTAATGATTTTGATTTTTTATTTCGTAAATTGTCGGTGAAATTTTTGCCTTTATAAAGAAAGGTCTTTCGAAACTTTTGTTCAATTTTTTATCTACTCCTTCCCCCTTGATTGATCATGTTTCATTGCTTCCTAGAATTTGTTCGCCAATTTCAAAACTTATCGGCTTCCGTCGAAGATTATAATACCCAGATTGTGTCTCATATGCGATATCTAAATTTTGAATTACTTTTTCCCTAATTACTTTTAATTTTTTCATTCTATCTGCCTATTTTTCTAATTGTTGAAATTCGATTTCACTTCTATTGCATAAATCTCTATTTAACACTTGTATTGTAGTATAAATCCTATTCAAGAATGTTTACTTGTATTTAACGCACTGTAAGTAATCAAAATTCACATCCCATGATTTGTGATCTTTGTTTAAATACGCTTTTATTGTCATTTTAATTGATTTGTTACATCTTTCAGTTGGTTTTTCTTGTGCATAGTATTTAGGAGTTTTTGAATGTCTGATACAGTGAAGACCCGTTTATTGCAGGACCCGTACACCAATAGTTGAAAAGGCGGGACTAGGTTGATTTTAAACTGAAGTTATCAAGCACGTACGTGTGAAAACAAGTGCAAGCTCACATCCCTAGTGAGCGGACTAATCAGCTGTTCTCACTGAAAGGCAGGTAATAATAGGAGAAACCATGGCGGTGTCCTGGCAATGTAAATACTGTTCGAAATATTCAGGGTGGAAAACAGGTTGTGCTACATCAAATGGGTCAACTCAAGCCTAACCTAGAAATAAATCTAACCTAACCTAACCTAACCTCACAAAACACAATTAAACTGATTGTGTTCTCCCGTTGTGTTTGCGGTACCATTTGAATCAGCTTGGGCTTAACCTGCAAAGAGGTCAAACCTATCCTAACCTAAAAAAACCTGACCTAACCTAACCTAACTTAACTTCACGTAACACAATTAAACTCATTGTGTTTCCCCGTTGTGTTTGCGGTACCGTTTCATTCAGCTTCGGCTTAACCTACATAGAGGTTTAACCTATCTTAACCTAACAAAATCTGACCTAACCTAACCTAGCTGAATAAAATTCAACCACACGTGTAGCTATGTAAGCGTACGTTTCTCAGTCTTAAATGTGTGTTATATTTAATAGGTTAACTCGATCTTAATCTACAAATGAATCTAACTTAACAGAACCTAACGAAATTTTGCTTAACGCATCACAACTTAACCTAAGGTTTCCCTTTGTAACACAATAAAATTTATTTCATTGTACTATAGGTGGTTAGAAATTTAGACCCACATTACTCATTTGAAGAAACTTAGAACTACAAGTAGAATTGACCCCATTTCAATTAACCTGACAATGTTTGTATCATTTAAAATGTAGAACTGCAACTTAAACCTGCAAATGAATAAGAGTTTTATTCAACATTTTCTTATCTCTGCTTTTCTTAGACTTAAGGGATATATTTATACTATCTTTCGTGTTTACATTTTATCTTGCTTTTTATCGTAATTAAATTGATTTATAGACCTACTTCAGTCTATTTTCTGCCTGTTACAACGTGTCCTTTTTTCTTCGAAGGAACGATGCAAAGGGTTACGCTTACGTTTAAGACCTACATTCGCTACCCTTTTCAACATTCAGCAAAAATCAGCCATCATGACCTCGTCCCATCTACCCTGATATCGTTGTTCCATCACCTTTATGTCTTGTTGAAAACGTCACCCTTGTTCTTCGCTGAAATCACCAACATTTTCTGGAAACATATCCAGATGGGAATCTAGAAAGTAAAGTTTTAAATTCATCAAGCAGCCTAACTTTTTGTAGCTTCTTATCATTTTCGCAACTATATTCTCGTCGTCTAGACTTTTTTCGTTACCAAGGAAATTTGGGTTTACTGCTTAATAACTTTCCCAAGTGTCCTCGATCTCTGCAATTCCACAGGCATGTAAAGCATGGCTCTCTCGTGAAACCCGATTGTTGGCCTAATATCATTGTTATGATTTTGAGAACACCACATATTTGCCATTTTTGATTCAAGTAATTAACTTTTTCGAGAAGCATTTTAACATTGTTATATTCTTCTTTAATGACTGTTGAGTGAGCTATAGGGATAGGAGTGTAAGTATTCGTGTTATGCAGTAAAACAGCCTGAATGCTGCGTTTTGACGAATCAATGAAAAGTTGCCATTCTTCGTCTCTGTACACATTTTTCTTCAAGTGGTTCATTAGTCCATTAGCATCAGTGCAGTACGCTAAAAACGTCTCCTTCGTCTTTAACGAAAAGTTTTCTGAATTCTTTGTCCCTGTCGCGATAGAATGAAACTTTTGTCTTTGGCTCTAGAAGATTTCTTCTTTTTAGAAATGAAGCGGCAAATTCAGCGCCGTCTTTCGGTAATCCTAGATATCTAATAAAATCATTCAGTTCTAGTTGAGACACTAATATTGGAACCTTCAATTTCATTTTATGCACGCCATATTCGTCATCTTTTTCGTCATTTTCATCGAAAACATCAGAACTATTTTCTGTCCGATCACTGGTTTCACTACCGTCTCCATGACGTTGACTTTCAACTTCCATTCTATCATCTTCTTAAGCGCTTAAATCAATCTGGTGTGCATTTTTATTGATTTTAATTCCTCTTGTGACTGTGCGAACATTAATGTACGAAATGTTATTTTTATTTTTGGCGTTGAACCCTTTGACGGAATTCATACAAAAGTAGCAGTCCTTCGCAATAACGAGTTTTTTCCATGTGGTTGGTGTAGAGTACTTGCGGTACTTTTCGTTGTTGGAATTTTTTAGACGATACAACATAAGTCTGCTGGAATTGAAAATGACGTGAGGAACCCATTTTGTTTCTGGGTGCAGCATTTTACGATCAAAACACTTTTCGTAAAGACTTTTCCATTCCTCGTCGATTGATTTTCGCAAACTGCTCACTTCATATTTACTGCAAATGTAACAGAATGAATCTAAGATATTCTTGCAGGCATGCGATTGAGAAATGCTTGCGGTTTTTTTCCTTGTAGCATGATACTCTACACCAACCAAGTGATCCATTGATGAAGAGCTACGTTTGCATGGTGACGACGTCGGAGAGCCCGCTTTCCCACCCTGACCAGACGCCGATACTGGGGTTTTTCCCTGCATCGTAATACACTTTTTACTTGCGTCTGCCATGACGGCATGAACGCCGTTTACCCAGGGACTCAGCCAATGTGGATACGTTGCCCACCGTCACCACGTGGAGGTGCCCTGGTTACAGACACAGGCGAATAATGCTAGCAACAAGCAGTTACGAAACTCCAGACATTTACTGCTATAAATGTCAAAATATGAAAGTACGCAAAAACAGGGTTGCCTGCGTAATCGATAAGGTTAGGTCAGGTTTTTTTAGGTTATGATAGGTTAAACCTCTATGTAGGTTAAGCCGAAGCTGAATGAAACGGTACAGCAAACACAACGGGATAACACAATCAGTTTAATTGTATTTCGTGAGGTTAGGTTAGGTTAGGATAGGTTAGATTTATTTTTAGGTTAGGTTTCAGTTGACCCATTCGATGTTTAGCACACATTTGCTACTAGGAAACTATGCTTCCAGAGCTTTACGGGTAGTTCAATAAATTTCTATTAATTTAGGTTATGTGAGGTCAGGTTCTGATAGGGTAAAGTTATGTTAAATAAGTTTATATCAGGCAAGGGTTGATCCTTCACAGTTGTCGACATGTTTTTGAAGTGAAAATAGCATCACTGGCATTATTTTGAAATTTATTTGCCTCAGTGCATGATTTTTCGTCATTTCTTGAGGTTATGGCTCAACAATGAGGTGATGAGTAATTTTTGATACCGAATTTGAATTCAGCGCTCCAAAATCCATAGGAATACGTGTGTTTTGTTACCAGATCCGCACACTTTTTTTTGTGTGGCTGTTTTATCAAAGAAAAATCTATTCCAGCTACTAAAGTTAATGTAATGGGACTACCCTGGGAATGTGAAGATTTTTCAAAATAATCAAGTTAAAAATCATTCTGGACTACCGAAGTTATTTTGTAGTCCAGATAATTAAGACAAGACTAGAGGTCAGTCCAACCAACAAAGGCTTACAGATATGTTTTACCTTTACTCGAAAACTTGGGTATTGATCATAAAATGCCCGCCCTTATACAGCCAGGTCAACGTCAACTTGATACTCAAGCTGTAAATGACTCTAGAATAATTACAAAAACAAGGTGGCTATTAGAGGCGTGAAGTGGTCATATAAAATACGTTTTTAAGTTTTTTCAAGGAAATATTTCTATGAACCATGCCATCAACATCGGTGAATTTTACCGAATTGCTGGCGCCATTCTCAATAAATATCCAGAGCTAATCGTTATGGAGCGAACAACTGCTAAAGTAACGGAAAGAATGTTAGAAAAATCTCATACATCTAATTTTATTCAAGCTAGAGTTGAAATAGACAACATTCACACGAAAAACGCACGATGGGCTAAATTAAATGCAAATCATGTATTCTACTTTCCAAGGCTCGATTTCAACAGTTGATGGACCTTACAATGGGAATATATAAATTAAAGCTTGCACGTGTTTGCATACTAAAAAACTTCAAAGATAACAGGCTAAACCGTTTCTAATAGACGAACTATTGGATGAACGTGGACTCATTAGCCCACATTGCAAGCATATTATGGTATTTAGAGTTTGCACGACATCAGCTACAGCAAATCAAATATCTTACGACAGTATTGCTTGAAAATGTCATTGATTCGGTATACAGTAAGACTGATTTATACTCTTGTTTTAACCGAATGGAAAAATAACATGTCTTGGATTTGTTAGTTGGACTGATTTATAGTGTTGTCTTAACCGACTGGACTAATAGCATGTCTTGCCTTTGTTGGTTGACTCATTTATAGTCTTATCTTAATGGACTGGACTAATAACATGTCTTGCCTTTGTTGCTTGGACTGACCTATAGTCTTGTCTCCGTTATCTGGACTACAAAATATCTTTGGTAGTCCAGAATGTCTTGCCTTGATTATTATAAAAAATCTTCACATTGCCAGGGCAGTCCCATTACATTGCCTTTAGTTGCTGGGCAGGCTTTTCCTTCGATATTAGGACTAATTTACAGTCTTGTACTTAGTGGCCAAACTGTCTTCCATCTTCTATATTTCGAACAGTATTTACATTGCCATGACAGCGCCATTTTGTTGCCCTAATTATCTGGACTGGTTCTCCAAGTGTTTCTAGTATTGTCAGTCATTGTGCTGATCACAGTTTATTGAAAAATCTGAACCGGATCTTCAAGTTTCAAGTGAGACATTAGATTCGCTTGTGGTCATATTTTTTGCTTTCAGCCTCTTATATCTCGAAAACTGGAGTTTTTTTGGCCTAGTGCTCACTAGGATTTTTTGATTAGGAGGCATTAAACTATATTATATTGCAATTTCAGGTAATTTAACCAGGGTCGCATTTTAATGTAAATTGTGCGGGGTTTTTATGATCTTCGAAAAGAATTATAAGATGAAATCTTGTTTTGTCCATTTAGCTTTCATCTATTTCATGTAATTCTGACGGTTTTTGGTTCCTTTAATTATTATCCGTCTTTAATAATCACTGTTTGCGTTCCCCTGATCTATACTATACCAACAATTACGTCGAAAATGGTCTACTTTCCCGCAATTGTAGCATATAATTGGTTCTCGCGATTTGTAATTAAAATTTGGGTTTCCTAAATTTGTATCCACAAAATCCTGTAGACTTGGATTTGTTTCACCTTTTTTAAGATCCCTAATATTTTCTTGATTTGAATTTTTTAAATTTAATTCTGTCTTGTATTTCCTTTTTTGTCTTCTGAATTAATATTACCTTCTTTTGCGTTGTTTAAAAGCGCTGGTATTTGCGGATTGTTTTTATTTTGATGTGTCAGTATGGGCCCTAACAGCTGCTTAATTGCATTAAATAATTGACTAGCTGGGGTCTGATTTCTGCAGTTATTATTATTCGTAAATCTTAAATTTCCTTGGTACCTCTGATTATTTGTAAAATCAAAATTATTATTTTTTATGATCCTCTTCATCTAAACTGCTTAATTGTTGCAATCTAATTTCAGATTTTGCCAATTCTGTTTCCCATTCTCGCTATAAGATTTCTAATTCAAAAAACATGAAAATCCATTTTTTGAAATGTAAACTTTATATTCTATTCTTAAATTTTCATAAGTCTTTCTTATTTGCCTTTCTTGGTTTGAACGTGACATTAATTTTTTGAAAAGTTCGTTCATTTTCGTTATGAAAGCATTAATATTTTGTTCTTTTTTTGGTTACAAAATTTTATTTTATTTTTTATAATTTCTGAGCATCTTTCGTTCAAATATGCATCTTTAAATTCTTCGATAAATTCGTCTAAATTTTGTCAATTATCTCGATTAACCTGATACCAATTTAATGTTTCCTCTTCAAAAACCGCATCTGAATCGTCCCGAAAGGAAACAGAGTTGCTTGAATCTCTTGCGAATCATGCACTATTCTCTCCTCTCTTTCTCTATTGGTGTCTCTACTTCTATCCATTCTACCTTGCAAGTCTGTTTGAAATTGACGAAAATTTGATTTTCTCATAATTGAATGCCTTTGCACCGGTCTCGGTAAGGAGTATTCGTCCCCTAGACTGCTGCTTCTATTATTTGTTATTCTTTTTCTTGCACCTGTTAACGCGTGTCTTTGCTTTTTATATCCTAAACTTGTTTCTCCAAAATGAAATGTATTTCTTACATTTGACTTTTTACTTTGATTAAATAAGCATTCCGTTGTATTCAAAGTTATATACATTTTATTATTTAAATTTTTTATTTCTTCGGAAAGTTCTTTTATTTTCACTTTATCGCTTTTATTCTCCTCAAAATTAATTTATTATTCTGCTTAATTTTTAACTTCATTATTTCTTTTTAAAAACGTATCGATTTCAAAAGTTTTGTTATTGATTTTCGCGTTTTCTCTTTTTTGCCATCCCATTTCTATTCATAGCCTTTCGCGAGCAAACCCTGCTTTCTCTGCTCTTCCTCTATCTATTCTTTCTTTCACTTTTCTCATTGTTTCTTCTTGTTTAATCCCACTTGATTCTAATTGTTCCCTGTCTCTTACTAATCTTTCGAGTTCTTTTCTCTTGTTTTGAATTTCTCTATCTATTCTACTCGTTTCTAATTCTTAATATTCTAAGCTCATACTATTTTTGGCTTCTATTCTCCAATTACCTAACATCTTCTCGATATTTGGGGACAGTATTCTACTTTCGGGTTTATGTGTGGTACTGTATTTTCTGTTTGAGTTTGGGGTGCTTTCCGTATATGTTTGTGTCTGTATTATCGTCTTTAGGATTGCATCTGTCACTTGACTCGGCTGTACCGTCCTTAATTCTAATTCTCTATTTCGTACCTTGACGAATTCTATGTTTGTATTTATTTCTTCTCTCACATTTTCTCTTTGGACCGATTGATTATCAATATCTTCGTTTTCTAAATTACTCGCATTTGCTTTTACTTCATTTTCTTCAAGTATAATATGCGGTATTTCATTATTTTTTCAACTTTCTTTTACATTCTCTGTCGGATTTGCCATTTCCGTAATAATTTTTATTTTGCCCGATCTTAAATGCATTTAATTTTACCTATTCTTTCTTTTATTTTCACCTTTTACCAACTAGATCAGGGGTTCCTTTGACTGATTAAAAATCGGCACGTTCACTTAAGCGAGCGTCTCGGTTTTTACTACTTTGGGATGCGCGTCGCCTGACCACGTAGCGGAAGTATCCACTGGGGGCGGGAAAGGATGATAGGAGGATTGTAAAGGGGGGTGTGAAAGATGTGGAGAGTCGCGAACTGGGTGAAGTCAATGAGGAGGAAATGATTTAAAGAAATAAAATGGTTTATTTAAGCCAACTTACAAGTGAGTTTCAACGTGGAGATCATCTCAATAGCTTAAACCGGGCGGCGAAGCCGATAGCGGGCAAGGGGGCAAGGGCAAGGGCACGTTTATATTTTATTTAACGTCCCCGAACGTTTGCTACTGGTTCTAGAGAGGCCCAGTGCCTCACCGGACCGCACTTCCCGAATGTAGTTGCGAAAAACGCAGACGGAGTGTGTTCGAAAATTACTCGATGTAATTTGCCCGATTACTGGAATATACCTCCTTTATAAGGTGAGAAGTGGACGAAAACTGCTGTCGAGATAGGTCTGCGATTAACTTCGTCGCCTAATTAAACATAGAATTTGGAAGGATTTATTGCTGATGCTGCATTTGGACTTTGCCTAGCAACTGTGGGAACGAAGACCGGACGTGGTTTACAATTTTCGCTGTGCACGTGCAGTGTGCATTGTTGCTGTGCAAAATGTTCAAATGTTAATTAAACTTATACCCAATAATCAATAGTGATCCCTCACCAAATTTTAAATTTACTAAGGAAAAACCGAAATAATTCAAATAAATAACTTGAATGGAATCAGGCATTTCACTCTCATGTTATTTCGATATTCTGGATATTAACCGTATCAAACAGATTGATCAGTATTTCTAATCACTTATTTCGCTCTTAGAATGAAATAGGGTTTTTTGATCCATTGTTTAACGTAGTACCGATATATTTGAGTTACTAATGTTATGTGCATTTTTTAAAGGCTTTTGTTTTCTTTTTGAATTCTGATCCATTTTGATAAGTATTTATTAATTATTAATTTATCTATCAGCCTAATTTGTTTATTTGTTAATAAATAATTGTCCTTTTAGTAGATTAATTATTTGAATTTAACGTTCATAAGAGGCTTATATCAAGAAATAGAAATTACTAGATTCCTAAATAATAGGGAGTAAGGTTAAGGTTCCCTACCACCAAGACCCAAATAAGCTTTAGTGGTGAGCATCGATCATGTGGTCTATTGAGGATGGTAGCCGAGATCCCAATTGATCATCGACTTTTTAAACTTTGTACCATAGGGCTGGTAATTTAAATTTAAGTATTTTGAAGAATTTAACGACTCTTTTAGTCTTACGGCATTCAATTATTTTTATCAACCCGGATAAACATCAAGACCCAGGTTCCTCTCTAGCCTAAACATCTGGCTGAAATGAATGACGAACTTCGTGGAAATTTTTCCGAAGAATCCGATCTCTGGACTATAAATTGTTGTGCATATAATACAGCAAGAGCTTAGGCCGATACGAAACGTGAAACAAAAACCAACGGTTAATCATAAGACCAAAAGACGAATGCATCAACTCGCCATAAAGATAGGCTGGGCAAGGCAGTATTCCTGTTGTTGAGAGAATGCGGATACTATCTGACGCTAAGAGATGTCTAGAGCAGAGAGAGAGAGGTGGGTCAGAGAAAATCAACAGTTTTTCTCTAAACTATCTCGATTGTTCCAAGACACTCCAGTTACTGTCGACCACCCGCCCAAATCAGGGGAGGTCAAAGTATTTTGGAGAGAAGTCTACGAAGTGCAGGATAGACCGAACGAAGACTCATAGAACATAAATAGCTTTAAGGAACAGTGTAATGCCCTCATAACACCTAATGAAGAATGTCCACAAATCACTGCCAAGGAGATAAAAAAAGTATTAGGAGGGATGAAGAACTATTCCGTGCCGGGACCAGATGGTATCAAAACCTTCTGGTGGAAAAAGTTTCCTTCAAACTATTAGCAATTCGCTCGTATTTTCACCTTATATTTAAAGTCGGAAGAGATGATTCCGGGAAAGTTGGTGTAAGAGCGCACAATACTCCTACCGAATATAGGCAACTAAGTTGACCCGAAGAATTACAGGGCAATCACTTGTCATATATGCCTGGGCGTGCTACTGAGCCGCATTCAGGATGTGACTTCTATAAAGGATATTCTCCGAAGCAGATACAGATGTCTTATCAGGCATCTTCTGTTCCGCGACTTTACATCTCATGTCGTCAAGGTGGTCGCGGAATATTGAATATGAATTTCTTGACAACAGGATTATTCTGGGTATAGCACACAAAGTCGTAAATGGAAAAGACCCTCTTCTTTAAATGTTTAGGTAGCACGAAGAAGTTGGAAAAGGCGCGTTTCTGTACAAAGCAGCGGAGGAGGCTGCTGAAACACTCGAACTTAACTTCAGTATTAGGGGTGAGCAAAATGCATCAAATTTTATCTACCTCGAGTACTCACGCCTTAAAGCACGGATTAAAAAAGCACTAGAGAAAAACTTCTGTGAACAGCTCCTCGATCAGAGGATGCTCGACATCTTCTACAGAAATGTGCAGAATTAGTCAGTGTCATGAGAGCTAACTTTTGCTTTCCTTAGATCACCTGGATTGAAGCCTGGTTTCATTTTAACATGTGAGGACGGTGTGTGTCACTTCCACCTTAACATACCGACGCCACATTTTGAGCCAAGATATTCCCGATGATAGCTGCAGTGCCATGCACACCCCGAGCATTTAGCAGACATACTATCTAGTTGTCCAGCACATGCGTGAACGACCTACATCCAAGGGCACAATGCGGAACTAAGAGTGGTTTATTACCATCTCTGTCACTTTTAATGCATTGGCCTTAATATCGTTCCTCTAAATGCTCCTAAGGAAATAGAGTCAATTGTCGAGAATGAAAAGTGCCGCATATACTGGAAGTTTATATTCTTGAGAATTGTCTCTGTTGCACACTCGAGGCCTGCCATTGTTCTTCTTGACTTCGAGAAGCGACCCATGTTCTTTATCAAATTTTCGGCATCAGCTGACACAAACATCATAGCCAAGCAGAATAAAAAGAAAGAGAAGTATAGAGACCTTAGAAGGGATTTGCGACCATTTTAGCCCGGAATATTCAGTTAAACTAATCGTCCTTATCTTCAGCGCTCTTAGAGGTGCTAAGCTTTTAATGGTTAATAGACTGAAAAGCATCCCTGCGTGTCAACAATATGCTAAAACACTTGCGGAAAAATGCAGAAGGCGGTCGTCCTTGGATAAACTGATTTGTGGCTGAGGTCGGTCTGCAAGTATCATTACTGCATAAAAAATTAGAAGTCGTACCTAAAGTGGGCGCAACAGTCGTCCACCTTCGTCCGTCTCATTATATTCTTCCGACCGCGCGGGGGGTTTTATTAGGTGTGGTTTTGCTCGGAAGGTTGTCATAATTTCGCTCTCTCTTTGTTTCCTTAACGAAAGTGCGACCTATTATGATACGTTAACGTGATACCAAGATGGGGCAACCAGGTCGGCCACCATACTTCCTAAACTTATCTGGTACGCCGATACTATGGAGATCAGCAACGATAATTTTGAGTTTCCCGTCTTCACAGAGTCAACCGTAACACCAGAAAACTACCCTCATCGTGAAAATGTCTAAATTTCATTGGTGGTAGACCATGCACATTTTTGGCCACGTACCTTACTAGAACTGCAAGTCCAGCACCCAGAGTTTGTAGTTTTTTGGCATGCCATCCATAGCCGTTACATGTATGGTTACGGTTTGTACGTACGCAAGAAAAATCTACGCCACGCAAAATTTCCGAATGCTTCCGATCTTAAACTTGAGCTCTATTATAAATCTTCAACATGTCCAAATTTTGTATTTCTCGGTATATTGTGTGAAGAATAGCCAAAAACTTTTGTTGTTTTTATCAGCATTCCTTTAAAGGCCAGATCGACGTATTCAATCCACATGTGCTTATGTCGGAATAACATTGCCGTGCAGTGTTTTAGCATGTCATCTTCATCGGAAGTATTTGTTAGTAGAGTAGGTGGTTAACAGGAACGATTCCAATCTGTCTATATTCTTCGGGGATATAAGATAGCTTCAGGAATGTATGTATTAATTCGAGACATTTTCTTCTCACACATGGTGATGGTGAAAAAAAAAATTTCTTTTTCAACAGCAAAGTTGTGCTCATGTTGGAAATGTGTTGCCCAAACCTTCACGGACAAATTTATAATGCGCTTTTCTCTTTTAGAACATTTGTTTGTAAGTACCACCAATCGAATTAAGAGGAACTTTATGATAAGGGCAGCTTTTTGGGGTTGATATACCTTAATTACTAACAGCATTGCGCCAATAAAAAAATCAAGTGACCGATCTACCTGGATGAACTCAAACTTGTATATGTTTCACTAGGGTAGGTTAAACATATAATCTGAAACAATGTGCATAGTCTACCCCTTATTAACTTAAGCCTAACATCAGGATGAGGGTGCATAGAACTGTACATAGCCTACGACTAATTGAATAAAGTCGAACTTCACACGATAAGGGCTGTTTCTT
Organism: Belonocnema kinseyi; assembly: GCF_010883055.1. Taxonomy (NCBI): domain Eukaryota; kingdom Metazoa; phylum Arthropoda; class Insecta; order Hymenoptera; family Cynipidae; genus Belonocnema; species Belonocnema kinseyi. Next base: position 8,853,758 of record NC_046658.1, read on the forward strand.
GGGTTACTAAAACTTGATCACTTACAGCATTGTGTAGATAGAAATATCAAAAGACGGATTTCACGATAAGGACAGTTTTTTGGGTTACTAAACCTTGATCCCTTACACCGTTGAGTCGATGAAGAAATCAAATGAACAATCTACCTTTGGAAGGTCGAAATTGTATGGATGAACTAAGAGAGATCTCTTAGTTCATCCATACAACCGCAGAATTTCACCGGGAGCGGGTGCTAATCTGAAAAATTGCACCCACTCTCAGCGAAATCGCAGTAAAATTTTAGCCCCAACCACGTCTCACGACCGTGAGATAGGTGGTTACAGTCTGTAACGGAATCAATACGACAATCCGGCAAAAGTTTCGCGCACCCTCAGAACACGGAGCGATCAAAGAACTACCGCCTTCTGCATTTTTCTCGCAAGTGTTTTAGCATATTGTTGACACGCAGGGATGCTTTTCAAGCTATTAGCGAGTGAAAGCTTGGCACCTCCAAGAGCGCCGATGATAAGGACGATTAGTTTAACAGAAGATTGCGGGTACAATCGTTGCAACTCTCTTATAAGGTCTCTATGCTTCTCTTTCTTTTCATTTTCCTTGGCTATGATGTTTTTGTCAGCTGGTGCCGAAAATTCGATAACGAACATGGTTCGCTTCTCGAAGTCAAGAAGAACCATGTCTGGCCGCGATTGTGCAACAGAAAAAATTGTCGAGAATATAAAGTTCCAGTATATGCGGCACCTCAGATTCTCGACAATTGACTCGATTTCCCTAGGAGTGTTTAGAGGAGTGCTATTAAGGTTAATGCCGTTAGAGTGACAGAGATGGTAATAAAGCACTCTTAGTGCCGCATTGTGCCTTTGGATGTAGGTCGTCCCCGCATGAGTTGGACAATTAGATAGTATGTGAGCTAAATGCTTGGGGCGTGCATGGCACGCCGTGCGGCTATCATCGGGAATGTTTTGGCTCAAAATGTGGCGAAGGTATGTTAAGGTGGAAATGACACCGTCTTGATTGATCCTCCACATTTCTGTGGAAGATACCGTGCATCCTCTTATCGAGCAGCTGTTCACGAAAGTTTTTCTCTTGTACTTTCTTAATCCGGGATTTCAGGAGTGAGTAGTAGAGATAGATAAGATTTGATGCATTTTGCTCACACCTAATTCTGAAGTTAAGTCCAAATGTTTTAGCAGCCTCCTCCGCGGCTTTATACAGAAACGCTCCTATGTCCACTTTCTCGTGATTCCTGACCATTTTAAGATGAGCATCTCTTCCATTTGTGACTCTATGTGCTGTACCCAGAATAATCCTGTTGTGAAGACAATCAAGACTCAATATTCCGAGTCCACCTTGACATCGTGCGATGTACCGTCGCGGAACAGAAGACTAAAGATGCATGCTTTTGTTCATGTGCATAACCTTTCTTGTCCCGATATCAAGGTATCTGAGCTCGATCTTCGTCCATGGAACTACTCCAAATGAATAGAGTACTACCGAAACGGCAAGCACGTTCGCTGCAGACACTTTGTTACTCGCCGACAGTTCGGAAGACTAAATTTGCCGGAGAAGACGTTTGTATCTGCTTCAGAGAGTATCCTTTATTGATGAAACATCCTGAATGCGGCTCTGTGGCACGCCTAGATATGTATGAGTCTCTCCAGCGCAAAGGTGTCGTATAGCGTTTCTATCAACGAGATCAAGATCTTCTATTTAATGTAATTAAATTGAACGGCAATTTTTACATATTTTAATATTAATTTTAATTAAAATAATTAACAAATTAATTTTACAATGAAATACCCCTAATAAAGTATTTAATTGAAATTTATATTTATTGACAAATTCAAATTTATTGTAACTTATTTAAAAATTTCATATAAAATAATAACATATTTATCAGAACTATTATTTATTCAAAATAATTAAAGAATTATTTCTTTTAAATTA
>NC_046658.1:8855799-8868759 GCF_010883055.1 Belonocnema kinseyi
TATTTATAATCAATTTATTAAATTTAATTAAAAATAATTTTTATTTATTATAAATTTTATTGAATTATTAATTATTTATATTTAACCAAATTATTAAAACTTATTTATATAAATAATTTGGAATAAGGATGAGTGGATGCAGAAAGGGCAGAGAGTTTCTCATTAAGGGGGGTAAGAGGTAGGTGATTAAAGTGGGAAACGTTACGGAGCTTTGGATAAGGTAGCTTGCCGACGATGCGGAGTCCACAAACTTGCGCCAGAGGGCAACAATTACTGGATGATCGCACAGATCAGCAAGTCGCATTGACAGCAGCAGTGAGTTAAGGGGTAAACGCTGGAAGGAAGAAAAAAATTAAAAGAAGATTAGAAGGAGAAGAAAGGGCAAAGAGGAAAAATAACTTAGTAGTTAAGGAATTAAAAGTGAAGAGTATAACGTAAGAAGTGGAAATAAAAAATCTGTTAAGAGACTCTTAAGAGAAGGAGTCAAGCGAATAGAAGGGATGAAAGAAGGAAAAGAAGGAATATTCCTAGTAAAAGTGGGGAGTGAGGAGGAGAAAACGAAAATTATGGAGGGAAAAAAATTGTTGGGAAGAAGAAGGGAAAGAGTTGAAGAAGATATAACATGGAGGGGGAGAAAAATGAGATGTCAAATAGATCAGAGGGCTTGCGTAGAGAGAAAAAAGGGGCATTTAGTGTGGATAGGGAAAGACAGGTTATGGATTCATGGGGACGAATGGTACTAGGATGAAGAATTAGGAGAATTAGGGGGAAAAGGATAAAGTTTTGAGAAAGTTATGCGGAAGGGAGACGAAAAAGAGTCTAGAGATCAATCAGAGGGGCTTCCAAACGGCAAAAGGGAAACAAAGTGAATATGAAAGAAAAGGAAAGGGAGGAGAGAAACGTGAAAATAGCTTTCTGGAATGTGTCACGTTTGAAGAACAAGAATAAAGGATTTTGGAAGGAGATAGAAAATTGGGATGCGATCATGATGAGTAAAACTTCAGCAGGTCAAAAGGACTGGAAAGGAATAAAGTAGATGTTACCGGAAGGTCATGTGTGGACGATGCAAGAAGCAAGAAAGGAACATGTTAAAGGGAGAGGCGAACAAGGGGGAGGGACATGGGATGGAGAATATAGAGCATATCTTAGGCGTTTCAGACATTAGGTGACAGGCAGGGAGTTGAGAAGGTTACTAGACATAATAGGAGAAACAGGGTGGTCTATATGTAATGGAAATATGAAAGGAGATGAGGAAGAAGTGATCACATTTGTAGGGAAGGGAGAGACAGTGATAGACTGCATTCTAACAGAAGAAAGAATGAGAATTTGGATAAGTTGTATGAAAGTGGGTGATGAGATTGGGTCTGAGCACTTCCCAGTAATAGCCACACTGAAAGCCGGTCAATAGAAGCGATACGGTAGGAGAAAGGAAAGAGCGGGAGAAAGAAACAAGAAAATGCAAGTCTGGGAAGTAGATAAACTGGAAGAGTTTAAAGAAAAAATGGAAAAGGAAAAGATTAAGTTTATAGAAGAGGAGGGAGTTGATTCATTAATGGAAAGATGGAAAGGGTCGATTGAGAAGGTAAGGGAAAAATAAGTAAAAAAACAGAAAGAGAAAGGGAAAAGAGAGGCTGGTGGGACCAAGGATGTAAGGGGAGTAAAGAGGGAATGTAAGAATGTGTAAGAAAACGGGGAATAGCGGAAATGGAGAAGGGGGAGTACAATAGAGGAAAACAAGAACATGAGAGGATGCATGAAACGAAAAAGCAAAGGGGAAAGAAAAAGTACAAGGAAGAAGGACGGGTCGAATAGATGAAGAATACTATTTCAAGGGTCTGTTATGGGGAGAAGAAAATAGGATAATAGGGGAATATAGAAAGTTAGTACAAGGAAAAATGGCGGTATGAATAGAATACCAAGAGCAGAAGTGGATGTGGCAATAAATAGATTGAAAAGAAACAAGGCTACATGAGAAAAACGTATGGAGAACGAAGCGTTGAAGTATGGCGGAGATGGGGTCAGGGAAGGACTGTGGGAGATCTGCAACAAGGTATGGAATGAAGAAGAGTGGCCAGAAGAGTGGTTGACAGGGCTGGTGGTACTATTTGTTAAAAAAGGGGAGGAGAAGAAGATAGAAGAGTACAGAGGAATCACTCTCATGCCAGTTGGCCAGAAAATATATCCAGAAATTTTAAGAAAAAGGTTATAGAGTCAGATAGAGGAAAGACAAGGTATTCCACAAAATCAGAATCAAGGTAAAAGAATTGATAGAAACTATGGATGTAAGGAAACTAGATATTTTATGTGTGTCTGAAACCAAGAAACAGGGATGCATAAGTAGAAAAATAGAAAAAGGGGTGTTGAAAGGCACATTTGAAATATGGTCATGAGTTGATAGTAAATCACATGGCAGGAAAGGTTTAGGTTTGATTTTTAATGGAAGAGTGAAGCAGCATCTCGGAGATCATCATTTCGTATCTCCCAGACTAATGTGAGCTATAATTGAAGTAGAAATCAGGAGATTATTTTTCATAGCATGCTACGCAAACATGGAGAAAGAATAATTCTGCTAGGAGATATGAACGGTTGGGCGGGTATCTAAAATCAGGATACAGAAAGAGTAGTAGGTAATTTTGAGTATCCAAGAACAAACTATAACGGAGATAAATTTGTTGGAATATGCTTAGAGAGGGGTCTGTTTTTTACGAATAATTGATTTAGGCACAAAATGATCTACATGTACACCTGGTCTAAAGGAAATAGTCACATTATAATTTACTTTGTTGCTTACGGATGCAAAAATTGAGAGAGTTAGTCAAAGATACAAGGTTCAAGAGGGATTCTGAATGTATATTACATTACCTTCTGATCTTCAAAATTTACTTAAGTCGGGGATGGAGAATAAATAGAATCAAGAAGACTTTTTTTGTCTCTTTGGCACTTATAAACAACAAAGATATAGAGGGTGAATGGACTAAGTTCCGGGATTTCATTGTTAGGTGTGCGATCGAAGTGTGTGGTATCGCGGTTGTAGGAAAAATGTTTGGTGATGCGTGGTGGATTGATGAAATTCAGGCTGCCCAAAAAGCAAAGAAAGAAGCGTGAAGGAGAACTTTGAACACCACAAGTCTTATCGATAAGGAAAGAAGTAGACGTATAAATGATCACAGAGAACGAAAAGAAAATACTCAAACGATTAATTAAGGAAAGTGAAGATGAAATTAGAGCAAAGGAAGAAAATAAAATGCAAAACGACTTTGAAGGAAGCAAGAAACTACTTTATAATGAAATCAAGGGAAATAAAAGTGCAGAATTTGTCGACATGAGAAATAGTAAGGGGGAAATTCTATATGATTCAGACGAATTACTAGACGCTTTTAGAGACTATTTTAGGGGACAATACGTAGATGAAGCTATAATATACCACAACAGCGATGTAGAACACGATGCGTTAGAAAACTCAATTCAGAAAGTCTGTGTCACTGAGATGGATATAATTAAGACCTTGAAAAACGGTAAGGCTGCCAGGGTAGCCTGTATTAAGGAGATACGTCATCTAAATATTAGTGCCTCAGATTGAACGAAGTCGGTTTTTGGATAAAATGTTTCTACTTTGCTTAAGAATAAAATTGGAAACAACAATAGAGAAAAAATTTAGTGACAGTCCGTGTTGCCGTACGTGGATTCTCGAGGAACTCTACATCGACCCTCGTAAGACTCACGAGGCAGACTTCCTGGAACGCAAAGAATTAGCATTATTTGATGAAATTGAAAAAAAAATATTTATGAAAATCGGTTAATATTTTCATTAATAATGGATACATTAAACTATATACAAAAGTATAACCTTTGCCGAAATTGTATAAAAGCTCCTGCCATGAATTTGGTCTATCATGACATCGAGTATTGGGCTCAGACTTGTCGTCCACGTTGCTTTGGTATCACTCTCCCACTGTCGCGTCGTTGCCATCGCTCTTTTGTTAGAGTTGTGGCTTTTGCTTTTGCGATTTTTTTTTTAACATGCGGAAATTTCTTGATATGTCAGTACTTTTTCACTTTAGTGCATTGGCCCACATTTGTCTTTTACAGAAAATTATGAATTACGATCCTGACTTCAGCAGCCACCTGTAAGTAAGTATGCACTAAGCAATATTGCGTTAGATCAAGGGTCTCCACGATTCACAGGTGCAGAAGGGCCTTGGATCGGCCGGCATCTTTTAAGATCTACCTTTTTTCATCGACGGGAAACTGAAAGACCATTTATGATTCTACGAAAAAAATCCTAGTTGAACGCGATCGGTTTTTAAAGCTGAAAGCTAAGGTGTTTGAACTAAGTTATTGCCAATTTTCATTAATTCTACACATTTGCATAAAATAAAAAAATTGATTTTCCGTAATTTTCACAGTTTAAATATAATTTCTTTAAATTATAAACCTTTCGTCAATATCCAATTATTATTGTAAACAAGAACCTAGTATTGTTAAAATCATTTGTGAAGATCATATTTGTAAAGAAACGACGCAATAATGTAAGGTTAACCCAAGAGCCCAAGAAAAGCTACGCATCATCTTTTGCACAAAAAACAGGCACACGTTAATTAAAAAGCAATAAATTAATTAACAAGAAAACCAGAAAAGGCAGCTGCATTTTCAATCCCATACGTTTACAAAATGCTGGTACCTACACCATATGTACATCATTTAGTCATTCTGACCTATATACTTCTATAACGGAGGCCAGTATCTTAGATCTAAAAGCAATAAGCAGCTTAATAAAGATGACAGCTATAGAAGGGTGTGCCGTTCATGCACGACCAAAAGGACACGCAAATCTTATGCTTTTCTACGCATCATAATATCTTCCCCTTGGATACCTAGGAAGGGATACCATATATTTTGGTAACTGCGCCATTCTCCATATTTGGGCACAACAAGATTCATAATCACTGATTGGCTATCTCATTAATTACCCCCATGGTACTTTGGAAAGGATATAAGGCATTGTGTTTACTGCGATACTCTCCTTATATGGGCATATACATAATTCTCAACGCCCATTGGACAATTAAGGTCTTATCACTCTTCTACTTAATTGATTGACAACGCTGATTGGAACCAAGAAGAATCCCTACTTCTAAAACCACTCATCCCTACGGGAATCTAATAAGGGATCTTGTGAATAAATACAGCGAATTCGGAAGAAGAAATCAGTTTAGTTCCACTTTCAGTTTAGTTTGTTCCTGTTTAGTGGATTATACTCCAGCTTCAGTCTGTATCCCAGTCTCAGTTCAGTCTCAGTTCAGTCTCAGTTAGACAAGTACAGATTGTAAAAAATCCTCGAAATACTGAACTCCGGTCCAACAGTGTTGACCCGTCAACCATTCAAATATAAAAATCTACGAAGAATAGCTTCTGTGTGGAACTCCGCTTCGTGAATAACTGTCGCAAAGAGACAACGCAGCCCAGATACGATGACCTTGCCATCTCAGCCTGCAGAGCCATATTCAGCGACATCCACCCACTGCGGGTACCCACATAGGGTGCCAATAGAAGGACAGGCAACTTTCGATTTTAGGAACGAGAATGCGAATTGTCCACTTTCTACAAAAGGGAACTTCGTAAGTAAACCAACGAATCAAATGATTTAAAGCAATTCGGAGGTTTATCAGGAAACGTTTATCAAATCTGATCTTTATATTCAAATTCTCTTAATTCTTAAATGAAAGAGACCCTTTTCTTAAGATGGTCAGGAATCACGAAGATGTGGGCAAAAGAGCATTTCTGTACAAAGCAGCGAAGGAGGCTGCTGAAACACTCGGACTTTACTTCAGTATTAGGGGTGAGCAAAATGCATCAAATCTTATCTATCTCGAGTACTCACTCCTGAAAGCCCGGATTAAGAAAGCACAAGAGAAAAACTTTCGTGAACAGCTGCTCGATAAGAGGATGCACAGTATCTTCCACATAAATGTGAAGGATCAGTCAATGTCTTGTGAGCTAACGTTTGCTTTCCTTAATTCGCCCGGATTGCAGTCTGGTACAGAGCGTTTCATTTTTGCATACCAAGACGGTGTCATTTCTACCTTAACATACCGTCGCCACATTTTGAGCAAAGACATTCCCGATGATAGCTGCAGGGCGTGCCATGCACACCCCGAGCATTTAGCTCACATACTATCTAGTTGTCCAACTCACGCGGGAGCGACCTTAATTCAAAGGCACAATGCGGCACTAAGAGTGCTTTATTACCATCTCTGTAACTCCTACGGCATTCACCTTAATATCGCTCCTCTAAATGCTCCTAGGGAAATTAAGTCAATTGTCGAAAATGCGAAGTGCCGCATATACTGGAACTTTATACTCTCGAAAATTGTTTCTGTTGCTCACCCGAGGCCTGACATGGTTCATCTTGACTTCGAGAAGCGAACCATGTTCGTTATCGAATTTTCGGCACCAGCTGACCAAAAAATTATAGCCAAGGAGAATGAAAAGAAAGAGAGGTATCGAGACCTTATAAGGAAGTTGCAACGATTGGACCCGGAATATTCTGTTAAACTGATCGTCCTTATCATCGGCGCTCTTAGAGGTGCCAAGCTTTCATTTGCTAATGGCCTGAAAAGCATCCCTGCGTGTCAACAATATGCTAGAACACTTGCGGGAAAAATGCAGAAGGCGGTTGTCCTTGGGTCACTCCGTGTTCTTAGGGTGCACGAGGCTGTTGCTGGATCGTCGTATTAATTCCTTTACAGACTGTAACCACCTATCTCACGGTTTTGAGACGTGGTTGTGGCTGAAATTTTACCGCGATTTCGCTGAAAGCGGGTGCAATTTTTCAGATTAGCACCCGCTCCCGGCGAAATCCTGCGGTTGTTCTTATGACAAATTTTTAATTATATATATAATTCAAAATTTATCATAAGGACTATGGCAATAATGTAAGGCAAAAGAGGAGTGGGCTCATGGTGTCGCCCTGAAAGACACCTCTCTGAAAGGTGACCTTGTTAGTTGTCACACGATTTTTGCCAGATGAGATAGTAAATCTGGTTTTCCAAAGCGGCATCAATCTCGCTATGCACCCAACTATTTGCGGATGAACCTTTAAGATTTCCAAAAGACAGATGATAAGTCTTTGGGAGATCGAATCGAAAGCTTTCCGATAATCAATCCAGGCCATCGTTAGGTCACGCTGGTAGAATGCTGCATCTTTGTAGACACATCTATCGATGAGCAGGTTCTCCCGACATCCGGCTACGCCTTTCTTTGAGCCTCGTTGTTCATACATTTCTTGCCACACAGGTTCAGTTGCTCGAACAGTCCTATCATTTAGGATAGCTGTGAATATCTTATAATTTGTGTTAAGACAAGTTATTGGCCTGTAATTCTTCGGGTCAGCTAAGTTGCCTATTTTCAGCAGGAGTATTGTGCGCCCTTCCACCAACCACTCTGGAATCGGCTTTTCCGACTTTAAATATGAGATGAAAATACGGGCCAAATGCTGATGGGTTGAAGAAAACGTCTTCCACCAGAAGGTTGATACAATCTGGTCCCGGTGCGGAATAGTTCTTCATCCCTCTTAATACTTTTTTAACTTCCTCGGTAGTGATGGGTGGGCATTCTTTATCAGATGTTATGAGGGCAACACATAACTCCCTGAAGCTATTTATATTTTCAGAGTCTTCGTCCAGTCTATGCTGAACTTCGTAGACTTCTCTCCAAAATACTGCGTACTCCTTTGGTTTGGGTGGGTTTTCGTCAGTAACTGGAGAGTCTTGGAAGAGGCGAGATTAGTCAGAGAGAAACTGTTGATTTTCTCTGACCCACCTCTCCCTCCGCTCTAGACTTCCCTTAGCGTCAGATAGTATCCGTATTCTGTCAACCATATGCTGCCTGATGGTCAGCAGCTTTGACTTGTTGAGTGTGTGATAACGGGTCCGGACTACACCCACATGAGAGTATCTATTATGGACTCAGATGAAAATCTCTTTTCCTACTCTTATTAAATTAAACTAGAATTTACCTCTATTTCATACTATCTAGCATTTCAAACCCTTTTCAACCCCCAATCTTTATTCATCTCTCTCATTCTCTCTTTCTTTGATTTTACCTCTCACTAAATCTCTTACTAATTTTCTACTATGTTTTCTAAAATCACGTATCCTTGTAAAATGTTAATTGGAAGGACTTTTGAATAATCAAGTTAATTTATTTTTCACGAACCTTTATATATTTACAAAATTTTAACAAAAAACGCACTTTTTCTCTATCCAGTTGTCACTTATCACTTTCTTGATCATTTTTATTTTTTCAAGAATAATACCTTTTCTTGCTTATTTTAACTTTTTAGTATACAACGTAAAAATATGAATGCTTGCCATGAATGTTGCGAACTATATAAAGTTGGAATCTTTTCTTTCCTTTCTGTACAGAAATTATTCCAACTCCTGAAAGTCCAAAGATTACGCAGCTAATATTTATTATTTTTCACAAAGATACAAAATCATTCAGATTTATCTTAAAAAATAAGGACCTGAGCATGAAAAATAGGAAAAATCATGATGCAATTACTCAACTCTACAGCTCTACTAAAATGTCAAACATAAACAATTATATTTTTACTAGGAAGCCCTATTAAATTTTGTAAACCGTGCATCCTTCTACTTTCTTCAAGTTAAAAATCATTCTCTCAAACATAAAATTCATGGCATTTCCTCAGTAAAATAGTACATGTTCAGAAACAATGGTATTCATGTTCGTGACTATTGTTGTATCCAAAAAGACAAATACCTCCGTGTAATACTTGTTGGAAAAAATTTAATTTTCAAATACAAGAATGTATGAGAGGCATCGAAATTGATACTCACTTGTAAAATGAGCAAAAATGAAAAAAATGATACACTATGTTTACATTCAACATTAATCTAATATTTTCGCTCGTTTCGCAATTACACATGTATCAAAAAATCACATTAAATATAATCTATACATTTCTACCATTTAAACATGCAGATATTTTTATGCATGATTATCAAATAAAAAAATCAATTTCTTATTATTATATTTCTACTACAGCGATTAAGTATTTAAAATAAAAATAAAATCATAAGAAATATAAATTTCCTTACTATTTTTCCAATACGCATAAATTAATATAAAAAAAAAAGATTAATATAAGACTATTTTCTATTTTCATTCATAAATTTAAATTTGGATACTTTAAAAATATTGTATGTTCCAGTAAAAATGGAACCAGCTAATCTAAAGATAAATCAAGCTGAATCAGTCAGCCCTTTACAAACATTGCATGAAATTAGTACGGAAAATAACTTCTATAACCTAATTTATAAAGTTGTGACTTCACAACCAAAGTCATCTCTTCAAGTATTCATTATAACTTGTGAAATATCTAAAGGTCGCACAAATTATGTAAAAACTAGCGAACCATTCGTCTCAAAACGAACTGCGAAACATGATGCAACATAAGATTATTATCCAATATATACGATTTTAGTTATAATCAAATACCTACATATAATAATATCGAGGGAGACCCAGAAATACAATTCGGAAAGATTAAACTTTATAAATGGAATAACGCCTGCGAAAAATGTTACTAAAGAGGGCATAGGGCAATAAATTGTCGCGGCCCTAGAAGAAATCAAAGTTACATAAATTAATTCGCTACACGTATTTTTTCTTTATATTGTCGATTAAAAAATTTTTAAATATACATTCACTATCTATTTAGAGTTCGACGAAAAGACTTAAGTAATAAATATATTTAAAAAACTACTTTATCTATTCCTCTTTCTCAAAAGCATGCATTCATAAATTTAAGATACGCTGCGTAGACAACCGAACCCAAAATTCGAATACACAAATTAAATTATAATTACATAACATTCATATTCAATAATAACGCATCATCTTTTGCACAAAAAACAGGCACACGTTAATTAAGAAGCAATAAATTAATTCAGAAGGAAACCAGAAAATTCAGCTGCATTTTCAATCCCATACGTTCACAAAATGCTCCTACCTACACCACATGTACATAATTTAGTCATTCTCAACTATATATTCTTATAACGGAGACCAGCATCTTAAATATAAAAGCAATAAACAGCTTAATAAATGACAGCTATAGAAGGGTGTGTTGTTCATACACGACTAAAAGGACACGCAAAACTTATGCTCTTCTACGCATCATAATATCTTACCCTTGGGCACCTAGGAAGGGATACCATATATTTTGGTAACTGCGCCATTTTCCATATTTGGGCACATCAAGATTTCTAATAACTGATTGACTATCTGATTAATTACCCCCATGGTACTTTGGAAGGGATATCAGGCATTATGTTTATTGCGACAGTCTCGATATATGGGCATATGCCTAATTCTCAACGCCCATGGGACAATCAGGGTCTTACCACTCTTCTACCTAAATGATTGACAACGCTGATTGGAACCAAGAAGAATCACTACTTCTAAAACCACTCACCCCTACGGGAATCTAAGAAGGGATCTTGTGAATAAATACAGCGGATTCGGAAGCAGAAATCAGTTTAGTTCCACTTTCCGTTTAGTTTGTTCCTGTGTAGTTGATTATACTCCAGCTTCAGTCTTTACCCCAGTCTCAGTTTAGTCTCAGTTCAGTCTCAGTTAGACAAATCCAGATTGTAAAGAATCTTCGAAACCTGAAACTCCAGTCCAACAGTGTTGGTCCGTCAACCATTCAAATCTAAAAATCTACGAAGAATAGCTTCTGTGTGGAACTCCGAGTCAAAACACCTGCCACAAATGGACAACACAGCCCAGATACGTTGATCTTGCCATCTTAGCCTGTAGAGCAATATTCAGCGCCATCCACCCCCTACGGGTACCCATACAGGGTGCCAACAAAAGGACGGGCCACTTTCGATTCAAGGAACGAGAGGGCGAATTGTCCACTCTCTACAAAAGGGAACTTTGTAAGTAAACCTAGGAATCAAATAATTTAAAGCAATTCGGAGGTTTATCAGGGGACGTTTATCAAATCTGATCTTTGTATTTAAATTCTCTTAATACTTAAATAAAGAATATTATTTTAGAGGCCTAATAGCAGTGGTTTTTTTTATCTTTTTAAGACAGAGATTTCTTTATTGTACGGTTGAGAAGTAGAGGAACTACTATATCACAATCAATTTTTATTACGCGAAATTAAATGAAAACGCGAGAAAAATATGTTTTAAAAAATTCACTACGGGCTGGGTTTGAACCAACAACCTCCTCATCACATGTGAGGGGCGCTACCAATTGCGACACCGCAGCACCAACAGTGAAAATTTTAGAACATGTATCTGGTTAATTTCGATCTTAAATAAATACTACTTAAATAAATATTCATTATTTTATATATTTTAACATATTTGATTTATTTATTGTATCTGGTAGTTATCCTCATCCCAGTTTTCTAGTTCATATAAAACTAGATTCTAAAAGGAGGAACCAATTTGAATAAAATAAAATATAAGGTAAGTTATATCTCGTAGGACGTAACAATTCGATAAAAACTTTAGAGTTATAAGTACAGTGAAGCTCTTAAATAGCCCTCCCTTCTATAGCCGTTCCGAGAATTGAAGCTACGCCGCATCTAGGTATAACAGGTGTTGCGCTGGGTGCGCAGGATCTTCGGCTGCACTCAGACGAGCAGTCAGGCGTGAACAAACAAAAGCGGAGCAGGATGTAATAAATTAGTTGCCATCAACTGTCTGCCCCGAAATCGGCGCTATAGAAGAGGCTCACTGTCATTTTTAACATGAAGGTTTTGAAGACCGCTATCACAACTGGAAGGGACCAAATTCTTTGCATTGCTCAGAACAGGATAGTAAGAACATATATCTTGAAAGTTTACTTACTACTGACAGAAAGATCGATAAGGTGATTGGAATATATGATTCAGCGCTTGCATAAACCGCGGTGCACAGTAGCAATACCTGGACCTACCAAGAAAAGAATAAGAACGGTTTCGCGGAAGAAGGAAAGAATCCAAACTTAAACAGTCATCAGCATGGAACCTGTTAGGCACCAGATACTCGTGAATTACTGTTCACTACCCCTTTGTCGCTACGCTGCTGGTATTTCACCCATCGTTGAACACCGCCATACGACTCCTAGGAGTCGTAAACTTCGATACTACGTCGGCCAGCAGTTCTAGGAATTGGTAAGCCGGTTTTTACTTCAATAAAGAATCAATTATGCCTCCCAGTGGGCACAAACGTTAAAGAACATTATTAGAACGGCTAAAAAATATCCTTACTCCACATAATGTTCCACAAACATAATATTCCAGAGAGGTTTTAAAGACGTATTTCGAAAATAAAACGTTTTGAAAACATTATTTGTTCCGACTTAGGGCGGTTAAGAAAAAAGTTTAAATAACGTCTTTTGACTTGTACGTCCAAGAAACGCTTTTAGGGCTCTCCAATTACGTTCTTAAATTTCCCACCCACTGGGATGCTAAATGTGTGCGGTAAAAACGGCTTCTGATCTTTATTCTATTTAGAAGTAGCCGGTAGTGCAATGATTATATATGATTATTAGTGCATTATGGAGGTTTTAACATCAACGTTGCACCAGTCCCCTCCCCTAAAAATCTGTATTTCCGTTAATTAATTGGAGCAATATTTCTTTCGTGGAGCTACAGTGCGCATTTGAAACTAAATAAGTTAGTGAAAAGAAATTTAAAAAATGTTGATATGTGACCAAAATTACATCAGCCCCCCGCCACGCCACTCACTTTGCTTCGTTGTTAAATTTGTCATCAGGATAGTACAATGCTTTATATTGGTGGTGCGATAGAGTGCATTTACAGTAGTTCAAAATTTTTTAAGGAATATAATTTAGAGTTAATTTAATCAAAATTGAAAAATCTTTCAAAATCTTTAGATATCCTGAATAATGAATAATAAATAATGAATA
>NC_046658.1:8868859-8873125 GCF_010883055.1 Belonocnema kinseyi
ATGATAGATGATAGATGATAGATGATAGATGATAGATGATAGATGATAGATGATAGATGATAGATGATACATGATAGATGATAGATGATAGATGATAGATGACAATGGTGTGATACGAAACAGAGGAAAATGCTCGGCTCAGCTTATGCCAGTTTTCTGCAATTGCTTGCATTTTTGTATTATGGTCTCACGGCAAGCGTGAGACAGGAAATTAGTCGGCAGAGTTATAAAATTCCATCGACAATAATTCTTTACAAATATTACGCTTGACCTTTAGGTGCATTCCGCCGCCCTTCATTATATTGGAAATTTTTCAAATTGTGGAAATCGATTGATTTCTGTAACGTTTCCGTCACATTCAAGGTATACATGGCTTGATCAGCTTGGTTGGACTTGTATATCATCTGCGTGAGTTCTCCTTGCATTGTATCCTGTTCTTTCTCCAGCTGCTTGTTTCTGGAGTGGATCTTATCCATTTGTTCCCTATGAATATGCGTCTGTCTTTCCATCAGATGCATGAGGTTGAAGACAGCCTGGTTCATGTTGTCGATCTCTGCTTCTATACGTTGTCCATTATTATAATTCAGGAAACCAGCAACGGGTCCAATAATTCCTCCAACGAATCCCAGCATCGGTGCAGTTCGCCTCAATCTTATTCCAGAGGGTAACCTCTTGGAGAATTCTTTCTTGAAATGATGGCTCAATTTCAACATTTCTTATTCGATTTGTTTTTGGTAGTTCTCAGCCGTATGGAAATTGGCATCCAGATGATATTCCTTAATAGCGCTATCGCATAAATAGTCCAACAAAGGTTGACAATATTTGGGTAGAATCTTGTATCGAATTCAATACTCGATTAATGCATAGTGTACCTTGTCCAAATTAAGGAAGGTAACTATTCTCCAGGTGCCTGTTATTCTTTTCATTGGTGTTAAATATTTAAAATACACCTTGATGCTATTCTGGAATGGATTAACTCGATTTCCAGAATCTTCATTGTTTGGCTGTGAGGCGGGAATGAGAAGCGTTAAAACCAACATCTTCAGCAGCTCTATCACCATTATTTTTATCTAGAAAGAAAAGGTAGTTAGAGACTTTTAGGGTATTCGGGGAAGTTGAACGTACATAATCAGAATTCAAAAATCTTTCGCATAGTCGTGTAGATTTATTTACTGTTTTCGACTATCCATGGTGTATTTCCAACTTCATGGTTCCTCCAATCATGACGTAAATACCATCGTGAACTCAGCAATGAGTTACGAGGAGCTTATCAGCATGTTTAGTGATTCGCTTTCCACCGTCAGTTTCCGAAGTTACATTCTTGTTAGCGGTGAATCCTACAAATAATAAAAGGACCATCGGCACAAACATCAAATTTCCCTTCCCTTACGTCCTTGCCTTCATACATCTGATCACCTAGTTTCGCATTTAGGGGTCTAGATTTTCGATCATATATTTCTATAGATCTTAATTTAGACTTCGTTAATTTTTAGTGGCTAACTTTTGTATTTCCTGTAACCCAACTATCAAGTCTCGTAAATACAGTCTGTAGGTTCCCACCTCTTCTCCCTGTGGGAGTGACGTTGGAATTCTGGCCATTCTTTCAAACACCAGCTCATACGGAGTGAAATTTGTTGCCTCATGCAATGAGGTATTGTAAGAAAACATGGCGAAATGGAGTAATCGATATCAGTCGTCATAGTCGTTTGCATAGTACTTGACATAGTCCGTTAAGACGATGTGAGTCCTCTCCAGGGATCCATTAGTTTGAGGGCGATACCCAGAGGTTGTCAGAGGCTTCACCTTAAAAATGTTTTCGAGGTTTCTTATCAGGTTCCTCACGAAGCTTCCTCCCCGGTCTTTCAAGATGTATCTAGGGGACCATTTTGTGAAAATAAGGTTGTAGCCACGGCGTGGGCAATTGTAATTGTTTGTAGATCTGGTATGGGAACGGCAATACAGTACTTACTAAAGTTATCTTGCATAGTAAGTATATGACGGTTCCCACTTGGCGTTGTAGGTAATTTTCCCACGGTGTCCATGGAGACTTTGTAAAAAATACAGCGGGAGTGTCTGTTATAAGCATGGGCTCCCGAGTGCGTGCATGCACAAGCTTATTTTCAAGGCAGCTCTTACAATCACGGATGTGTTTGGTTACATCATTGCGTAGTCCTGGCTAGGTATATCTTTCCTTAATCCGTCTATAGGTCTTGGCGATTTCTTTATGGCCAGCTATTAGACTACCGTGATATTCGGCGATGATTTTGGATCGCAGTTTCTCCGATGGGACTTCAATTATTCCATGATATAAGGCTATTGACATTGGATATTCGACGCGAATCCTTGACATTACTTCTGCCATCATATTCTGAGGGAGTGACCCTAACAGGCCTCCTGAATTAGCCATGTTACAAGTAGATTGATTATCCCGTTTTAAGGCTGCAAATAAGTTTTTCAATCCATTGTTCACTTTGTTCCTGTCAACCTCACCATTGTGTTTCTGTTGAACCACATTTGAATAAGTTTTATGTTGACCATGGGATATAGCTTAGGCTTCCCCTATTTTTATTTTTCTATTCCAGATGTCTTAAATATCTAGACGTTTAGTCTTGCTGATGGTTTGTCTGTGTATTTTCTATGTTTCTGTGAGGTATTCTTAATGGCTTTTGTTTTGTAGAGTTAAGTCGTTGGTCGAAGTTTCTTCATTCCTGGGTTTCACAAAGGGAGCCGACATCACGTTCGGTGCATAAATGTTGGCCGGAGTTGGATACCACGATTTTCTTGATGGTGCTTCTTTTGATTTTGAGTTGCCATAATCTACTATTTGATCCTTAAATCGGACAATACATTTTCGGTTCACCCTGGATTTTTGTTGGGGTGGGTTTTAGTTTGTGGTTTGTTCTTCCGATTCTTTTTGCACACGTTTTAGCAGTTGTTGTTGAGTGGATAGAAGCGATCCTTGACGTTTTTCGATGCGGACGTTTTTCACATAATTCTGTAGGAACTTATGGGGCATTATTCCTCAACTGCCCCAACTCAAAAAGTCATGTTTTTCGATTGTCTCTAAATTCTGGGAATATGCTCGCCTACCCAACAGTAGTTAATCCACAAACTTATAGACCAGGATTACCAACCCTACCCAAGTGAGGGGGGGTTGAATTTTCAACCCCAATGCCTGTAGGGGTAGTTTCAAATGCCTGTAACTTCCTTTCAAATTACGCGATTTAAAATTTTTATCAGGATTTTGGAAAGTGCTTCTTACACGCTTTCATCCTATTTTATTATTTATAACAAAAAAAATTGTTTGAAGAATTTTTTAAATAAATGAATTGTTTATTTAACTTTTTTCGCAATTTAGGCATCTACGATTTTTTTTTAAATAGTCTCAAAAGAAAGCTTGACTTTTTTACTATGAAAAATGTCTAATAAGAAAATGGTCAATTTGAAATTCATTGAGTTACAGAGCCGGTTGTAGAGGGAGTCCTCGCGCTCCCACTCGGGCGTTATGCGGCAGCATACCGCGGAACAGTTTTCAAGTATGCCATTTTTTTTTATTACTCACATTGATCCAAAATTGCATGAAGTCATCGGAAAAAACTATTCAGTAATGTTAACCAGTAAGTTTGAAGAAGTTAAAATTTTTTAACGTTATTATGAAAAAATATTAAGTAAAAAGCACTTTCTTAAAAATGAACAGTATTTTTCTGAAGATAAATGATTCCTCACTATTATAATTTATTATCCGACAATAATTGGTTATTGCTCTTGCAATTTCTTAAAACAAATACATGATTCATCTGCGTCAACTAATTAAGATATCAAGTTTGGCAACAAACGGACAGAAGTAATCTAATGACCGAGGTAGCAGAAACCGACATCATTCTTGAACGACTCTGCGAAAAACTATTGAATTTAAAGTCTCATCAATTTTATGCAAAGCAGCAGGCATCATTCCTGAAGAACCTCATAGCCACATTATTAGTTGAACATTTCTTGATTATGTTCGATTTTGCAGAAAACTATGCTTACGTTTTTCAAACTGCGATTCAATCTTCTCATTGGAATAATGATCAGGCGTCCATTTTTACAGTAGTTATCTACTATAAAGAGAAGAACGAATTGAAGCATGTGAGCATACCTATTATTTCAGACCACTTACACCAAGACACGGTTGCTGTGCATTTATACCAAAGGTTAATTGTTGACTACCTTAAGAAGCGTTTCAATCCTAAGAAATTTCATTATGTCACAGATAGAGCACCACAG
>NC_046658.1:8873225-8904692 GCF_010883055.1 Belonocnema kinseyi
GGTTAACATTACTGAATAGTTTTTTCCGATGACTTCATGCAATTTTGGATCAATGTGAGTAATACAAAAAAATGGCATACTTGAAAACTGTTCCGCGGTATCCTGCCGCATAACGCACGAGTGCGAGCGCGAGAACTCCCTCTACAACCGGCTCTGTAACTCAATGAATTTCAATTTGTCCATTTTCTTATTAGATGTTTTTCATAGTAAAAAAGTCAATCTTTCTTTTGAGACTATTTAAAAAAAATCGTAGATGCCTAAATTGCGAAAAAAGTTAAATAAACAATTCATTTATTTAAAAAATTGTTTAAACAATTTTTTTCGTTATAAATAATAAAATAGGATGAAAGCGTGTAAAAAGCACTTTCCAAAACCCTCATAAAAATTTTAAATCGCGTAATAGAAAAGGAAGTTACAGGCGTTTGAAACTACCCCTGCAGGCATTGGGGTTGAAAATTCAACCCCCCCCCCCCCTTCACTTGGGGAGGGTTGGTAATCCTGGTCTATAAGTTTGTGGATTAACTACTGTTGGGTAGGCGAACATATTCCCAGAATTTAGAGACAGTCGA
The DNA here is from genome assembly GCF_010883055.1 of Belonocnema kinseyi. Classification (NCBI taxonomy): domain Eukaryota; kingdom Metazoa; phylum Arthropoda; class Insecta; order Hymenoptera; family Cynipidae; genus Belonocnema; species Belonocnema kinseyi. The sequence goes on from NC_046658.1 coordinate 8,873,795, forward strand.
AAAACATGACTTTTTGAGTTGGGGCAGTTGAGGAATAATGCCCCTTATGTATCCTATGCGCGAATAGTTGGTCATATTACTCGTCACATAGGTCAAGATCCTCTAATCTTTGGAGTACCTCTGTATCATCTTCACCTTCTGAGACATAGGTGCAATCTAATTCGACAGTCTTTTCCATTAATTCATGATTCCACTTCACAGAGTCTGGTCCAATTACGGACACATTTACTCCTCGTTCGCTGAGGGTTTGTTCGAATTGGGAAAAGGATTTCTGCAACTCCTTTCTTAGTCTAGATGCGCTGGACTGGACTTGTGTTGAGTTCTGCCTTTAATTTTCTTCCAAATGACTCACTTCACTATCCGTCGTTTGAGCGATAATGTTTTTTTTATCGTAGGGTGCACATTACAGGTTTGTAATTCAGGATCGACTTCCGTTTCTCTTGGAGCAGAGATTGATAGAATTGGATTTTTGTCTATTTCCTCCCGAACTAGTCGATCAGCTGCCTCATTCTCTTTTATTCCTTGATAGGAGGGCACGTGATTCCAGGTTACATCCCAATGTTTCAGGGCGGCATATAGGTTTTCGTATTCTTCACTGTTTTTGACTGGTTTATTTTCATGCGTTTCACAGTCGTTGGTTTTCCACCGTGGAATCCATTCCGTCTCACATCTGATTACGAATTTTGAATCAATTTTCATTCGCAATTTCTGAATTCCTGATTTTTAAGCTTGATGTAGGGCTTCTATTGCGGCCTCCACTTCTGCCGTATTTTTGGTTTGTCGGCCATTTGCTTGACGAGATATATTAAGGGGGTGATCATACTCAAACCCAACTCCTATTCCAGCCCTGGAGCATTCGCTTCCATTATATGTACATGCTCCATCTATATATACATCTAAATCTAAATACTGGTCTTTAATTGGACTGAGCCAATGGCTAGGTGAAGGTTTGCTAGGGGGAGGACTCTCAGGGGGGATTTGAATTTTCTTGGACAGAATATGGGGCTCCAGTCCTGGGAAAACGCTGTGTGATTTTCGGAACACAGGTGGTTCGGAATTCTCATCATCTGAAGTAGATGCCTCAAGTGTGGATTCGCTACTGCTTAAAGGTTACTTGTATTCTATTCGTTATCTTCTCCTCGTGAGTCTTTTAGCTATTCCGCTTTAATTGGGATACGGCATTTTTATTCCAGCTGGGGGTTGGTAATTTTCCTCAGGATCATTAGGAGCCGTTGTCGCCATTATTCTTCGTTGTTGAGTCGTAGTTACTTCGAACTTTGGCGGAAGCTGACTTGGCTTAGCCTTCGCTGGTTTAAAGGTAGGGTTTCGAGGTACTGCCAGCTTTCGGGTCTTCCCTTTACTTAATGTGTCCTGTTCCATGGAAGTCAGGCGCTTTAGTATAGATTTGGGAGGTTGTGATACCTTTTGGGTTTTATTAACGGTGCAACCTATATTTCTGGAGGCTCGAAAATAAGTTATGCGTTCTGATTCGGCCAAGGGCTTTGTTGCATTTTTAGGTGGAGGAGTGTTTAAGGGGTTTACGGGTAAAAGTCGCCCCTTTTCCACTTGATCGTGGTTCACCATTACACGATTGTATTCCTCTTCTTCGTGATTGTTGGAATTCCGTACGGGTAATGGTAACCCCATGTGATTCTTGAATTCTTGCGAGTCGGTGGAGCCTTTGTAGTCACTGTGATTCTGGATTTCTAATTCTTGTGTAGGATTCCCTGATAGGGCTTCCACTCCTTGATTCAGCTTCCTCTTCTTATACTCGAAAATATATTGGTCATCTTTCATTTTTAACCTCCACTTTATCATTCTTGATCCTCGGTTATCCACATATGTGGTCCAATGTACTGGCTCATAGTCACATGCCAGATTGAATTTCCTGCCGTACAAATATTGTCGAAAGTTTGCCACTGCATATAGGACGGCCAGACCTTCCTTTTCTACTTTGTCCTATTTCGGCTCGCACTCGTCCCATATTTTGGAAAAGTAGGCTACTGGCATATCCATTTTCTCTTTTTCCTGAGTGAGTACGGCTTCGACCGCGTAATCCGAAGCATCTGTAGTTTGCTTAACGGGTTTGTCAAAATCTGGGTATTGTAGTATAGGGCTACTACACAGGTATCGTCGGAGTTGTCTGAAACTCTCGTTTTGCTAGGGTAGCCAAACGAAGGGTACATTCTTTTTTAAAAGTTTTGATGAATCGACGATAGTACCCTGATAGGCCTAAGAACTGGCGCACGTTCTTTATAGTTTTAGGGACTGAGAAATTCTTGATAGCCACGATCTTGTCTGTAATAGGTCGTACCTCATCTCGGCCAACAATGGGTCCTAAATAGGCCGCCTGAGCGCGTAAGAATTCTGGAGTTGGAAAATTCTGGAGCTGGAGTTGGTTTCATTTCCGTGCATCCCTGTTAGCACGCTATCCGTTATTCGTTGGAAGATAATGGGGGCGTTTTTTATACCCATGGGTATTCTTAGGTACTTAGTATGTTCCCTTACAGTAAAAAAGGCGGTTTTGGCTCTGTCGTCAGGATGGGTTTTCACCTGGTGGTATCCGCTGGCCAAGTCGAATACTGAAAAGTATTGAGTTTTCCCCATGTGATCCAGGATGTCGGTGATGTTTGGTAGTGGATACGCGTCTCCTATCACCTTTTCGTTTAGGAGTTTATAGCCCACCACTATTCTATATTTCCGGATCCCTGAGGCATCCTTCTTTTTGGGTATAATTAGAATTGGAGAGTTTTATGGCTATTTAGACTCCGTAAATATTCCGCTCTTGTATTGCTTTTCAATTTGGGAGAGCACTTCCTCTGATGTTGCATAAGGGTGTCTGTAGGGTTTGTTTGCGACAACCTTGTTATGTTTGCAAAAGTTCTTCTGGAGTTATGTCCTCAAATTCGCTCTCGGAGTTGCCTTATCTTGGGAATTTGTAGGCGTCATAAGGGTGTAATTCCTAAAAGGGACCTCGAATTCTGAGTTTTCTTCGGTTGTGTTTATGGCGAAGGCATTACAAACTCCTTTTTTTTAGATTACTGCAACTTCGCCGAGGAATATCCCTGAAGGAGTATTTACTCGAGGGAGATATTTATCTGTCACGTCTGGAGTGAATACAACAACTGAGACTACTTGTGGGGTCCTAGCCTGAATTTTCAATGTCCTTGGGAACAGTGTTATTTCGCCCTTGAGGACCCTCTTCGCTTGTCTGAATCCCTCATCCAGAAAATATATAGGTGTAATAGGTTTTGAGATAGTCCCCAGGATGTTGTGTTGTGGATGTTGGGCGTCCTAGAATTCCATCCCTAAACACAGGTGAAATTATTTCCTACAATGTGAAATTCCACAGGGATACACAGAATAGGTAAATTCAGGGTGCCTATTGTTTTTACGTCATGATTTAAAACAATGGATGAGATGTTAAAAATGACATACTCCAGACCATAGGATTAAGGTGTTGAAAGAATCCTTTATACAAATTATTCAAAGTGTCGAAAACTATACATTTTCCTCATCGTGATTGAATCGTGTATATAAAAATTCCTTATATCATTTTGAGTATTTATTATGTATCCTTAATTCTCCTTTTCTTAATTGTTCTTCAGGTTATCTTCATTTCAGGTTAGTAAATTAAATAAATTATATTGTTTATTTAAAAAACACACAAATTATATTATAACACAGACATAAAAAAGGCAGTACTTTAAAGACTACATTTTGGCGAGATGGAAACAAAAATACGTTTTGCAAAACTGGAGTAAAATGGAGAAAAAACGATCCATTGTCTCGTGGTTCTCTATTAGTTTTAGTGAATATACGCATAATTATCTTTTTTCATTGTAACTTAATCGCAGAAGTCTATTATATTTGGATGCTTAGTTGACGTTCCGACGACTGGTTTGTCCGGGGGTGGCTCTGGGGGCGGACGTTTTTGTGCTGAATCTCCGTCATGAGTTTCTTGATTGTCATTTGTTTCTGGTAAATCTACATTAAAATCGGGATTTATTTCGTCTAAATTGACCAAATTTTCATTGACATTTTTAATCTCAATATTCTCATCATAATCTTTAATTAAATTTTCTTGAGGATCGCTTAAGTTTTCATTTACGCTTGATTCACTGGAACTTGTGAAATAATTAGAATTTTCTGCGATGCTATCCTCTTCTTTCTCTTCTTGAGGTTTTAATTTCTTCTTTTTCTTGTAAAATTTAGTTTTCTTTTTAATATTTTAAAAGTAATCTGGACCAGAGTTTTTGTATATTTTTGTATATTTTCCATCTGATCAGGGTTCATTTTAGGCATGAGGAGTGAAGGTTCTCAAAACGCATAGCGTCTGCTAAGGACAGCGCGGGAGACACGCAGGGAGTAATTGGATCCTATTTCTAAAAAAAATTTACTCCGCCTTTCTTCTTTAAAGGAAGATCGCATGCTCAGACGCAGCTTGATCCTCCCCTCGTTAAAGCGGTAGTTCTGATTAGCGCGAAAGAGTTGCAATAAGTAATAGGATTGTTTTCTAAAAAAGAAAATATAAACACTATTACTTCGCCCTTCTTCGGAAAAAGAATATCAAATTCTCGAGACGCAGCATGAACCTGCCCTCGCTAAAGCGGAAGTTCTGGTCGGCGCGGAAGATCCCCTTAAGTATATATTTTGAGTATACTCAACATATATACTAACGTGATTTTGATTTTATTTTATTGGATATAGGAGGGATATATTTTTTTTTGGTTAGTTGAAAAAATTATTTGTTTGTAACAGTTTTTTCCTCCTATAACCGTATTATGTTATGTTGTTAGATGCTAATTTCTTAGAAGTGATAGCAAAAGAATCCTTTAGTTATTGGGAAGAACCGCGCCTAGCGTAATATTTCAACTCAATGGAGGCTTGGGCTCTTTTGAGGGAAACTTAGAAAAAGTCTTGAAATTCTTTGTCATTAGTTATAGGCGGGCATCCGAAATCTGGATCAGTGATTTCTATAGAAGAAATAGGGACCGATTCTATTGGAGTAGCTCGACTAGTAGATGTCTGAGGGCTTGTATTAGAAACTTTAATTGAAGAACCTGCCTCTATTTTTATAGCTTTTGTGAAATTTACTAAGACCTGGTATAATACTCTGAGATCTTGAGATTCTCGGAATTTTCTCCACGCCATATGTCTGGGTTTGCGAATTGGAGTGATGTTCATTTGATCGTCGGATAGTTCTTAAATCTTTGCATTCCCATTTGAATGCTATCCCTTTTTTTGTTCTTTTTATCAATTTCTTCGGCCAAGTGGCCTAAGTCGGTGACAGTGGACACTTACGTTGACCAACCACACGGCCGACGCAAAGGTCTACATAAATTATCTACTCCGGCCAGACGGCCTAAATAAATAATGTTGTAATATTAATAATTTAATCTCTTTATCAAATCTCCTCGGCCAAAGGACCTAGTCGATATGATTTAACTGGGGAATTCACGGGTGGGCCAGACGGCCGCGAGGTTTCGTCATTTATTTGTTTCAACTAGAAATCAAATTACTTGACTATTCATGGCAAACTTCTATTTCAGCCAAACGGCCAACAGTTTGTTACAACCCGACCGTTATGACATAATTGCATTATGAAACACCTTGAGAAGATAAAGTAAAAAGAGAATGTCCTTCAATAATCTATTACACACAAATCAAATGGTAGGTAGTTGGATCTCGGAGGAAATTCCAAACTGTCACTCCAAAAAGGCTGAAGTGTTTTATTTTTGTGAGGATCGTTGTTTATTATCCCTATTCGGGGATGCTAATTCCTATTGTAGGCTATGGGGAAATCAACTTGGGAGAGAGTATGAGGAATAACATTATTACACCTATTTTAAGTAGAGCTGCAGGGGTTAAATATATTTAGCGGGTGACATAAATCATTATACACATTTAAAATAGTGAAAGTTGAAGGAACACGTATCATTCATAGGCATAATCATATTGATACGATACAGACTCACTCCATGTCATTTGTAGATTCCAATAATTTTACACTTATGTTCTACCTAAAATAAGGAACTGAGTAGGGAAATCCTAGGTCAGTTCCCTATTATAGGTCTTCAGTTAATTAACCGCACACTCACGAGGCCGTTGTTCAAGACAACTCTAGTCCTAGGTACACTGTTCATAATCACCTAGCTCCCACGGCAACCTTGCTCCACGTTGAACCTAAATGTACAGAGAAGATGCAATAGTTGATTTCTCACCTGAGTTTGTCACGAACTCTCTCAGTCTCGTGAAAACCGCTATTTCCTTTTTCCTAATAAAGTCGGATTCCAACTCTGGGTTCAAATTCCTCTTCTTTCTGAGATTCGAGGGAGAATCTTTTACTCTGGTTCTCGTTGTTCCAGAATAATAAAAGAATTTTGGTTCTTTTCTAAAAGATAGGAATCGAGAGAGGTCATATGGGATGGCCCCACATCGATTTCTGCTCGAAAAGTTTTACTCATTGACCTAAACAATTGTCGGACCCGCGTTTTCCTATTGTAACGTCTTTTAGCGGACTGCTTGCAGGCGTTAAATAGAAAAACCTGAAAAGGAGTCGGGTTTACGTGTCTTACTTTCTTTAAGAATTTTTAGTTGTAATTTGAATCCTAGTTTCTCCAATAACGACGGTGCTTTGAGTGACACCGAGTATCCGACCGGACAGGCAAGTAAAAATCTTGATCTATCACAGATCTCTTATCTTAAGGAAGAAACTAGTTAAACTACCCGGATTACTTGCCGTTAATTTCTTTATTGATGCCTTGTCAGAGAAGCGAGTAGGATATTTTGTTTAGTCAGGAATTTTTGATTAGAGGAAGACAATGGTGTTATACGTATATGAGTATAATTACATTTACACAATTTCATGAACAGACCTTTTTAACATTAAATGATTTTTTTTTTGTTTTTCAGGTCATTTTACGTATTATTAACATTATTTCGACAGTAACTATATTTATATATAAACATCATAGATTAAGCAATGTCTAAGTGATTATTATTTATGATCTAATAGACATTTCTTAATTCAACCTGCACGTATCCCAGAGTATTTTGTAGAGCCCAGAAAAAGTCGCAATTAAGCGAATCCTTTAGCCAGTGCTGGTTACTGACCATCACCTGTATATGCTATCATCCTTTTTATTTGACTGAGAACACTTTCCATTATTCTCTTCATTATTCTTTTCATATAAGATTGTAGAGTAAAAATCTATCCCATGCAGGGGGGGGGAGGGTCGTAACACATATATATTTTAGAAACCTAATTTTCGGATCTTAGAGGTCAAATTACATCAAGATATGTCGCAAAATGATGCTTGAGAAATTAAATTGTTACAAACGTTTAGAATAGAAAATTTAGGGAAGAATAATTATGTAGTAATTTGTAAAATATAAGTGCTTTCACCTGACGGTCTCCTGTTAGATGTGCGAGTTCCACCATTTCCGCACCAAATTGACTAAAAGCTTTTACAAATTCTGTGAAATTTGAAACGCTTTCCAAGCGACCAAGGCTTCTGGCGACTTTGTCCTTTGCAAGCAAAAGTTGCTTTACAACGACGATATCCGCTAATAGGAGAACTCTTGTTACCGACACCAAAAGAGATCGTGCAGCTCTAACCACAGCTCGCCGATCATCAATATTATCATCGACTGCACACTCACAGAGCTTTTCTATAGCAGATCCTGAAATAAAAATTCCACATTTTCTATTAGAAAACCAGTTTTCATAAATTTTATTATAATGCGTATATCCAACTAAGAGCGACTAGATTTGTTGATGCGAGTTTGGAAGCTGATTTTATCAACTAAAATTTAATGGAACCCTTTGTAAACCGAGTTGAGCATATAATCACAGTTGATGACCTGAACCGCAGAATACGAAGTTGTAAGGTCACAAAAACATGTTAAAATTTCAAAATTTAGCCCCTAGCAACTATTAGCAGAGCTGATAATGAAAGCTACGAATGACGTAGAAAGAGGCAGGTCTTCTCTTTAGAATCCTGTTTTACTCCAAAGAAAAATGTACTGTACCTATACTCGTAAGTATTCTCTGAAGTAAATAAATATTAAAGAGTTTTTGGTGTACTTCTAACAAGATAACTTCCTGTAAAACGTATGCAGAATCCTTTCTTGAGAGGAAATTTTCTTCTCAAATTGCTCCAGATACCCTGTCTGCTCACTATTTCTATGGTCAGTTACAGACAGCCCCCCCCCCCTTCCCTCTTAATGAGATGTTGAAAAGGAGTAGAAGTTTGCATAACAGTATTTCTGTACTCAGTCGCAGATGTGCCGTCCCCCTCCATGTTAAGTTCAAAAAGATCAAGGATTTTTCCTACATTATTTCCATGGCTAGTCATAGGGATGCCTCCTCAAACGTGAATTGCAAAAAGGGTAGGGGTTAGATCAATATTATTTATGTTTTTTTATAGAGGAGCTTTTCCGCCCTCTGTAAGAAGTTGGAAAAGGGAAGGTATGCGACTCAAGTTATTTCTGTGACAAGTCACCGGGTCTCTACCACGCCCCATCCAGCCCGTAACATTGGAAAAGTGTAGGGGTTTGACTAATATTATTTCTTGACTCACTCACAGATATGCCTTCGTATCTCCGGCGATACATTGGAAAGAAGTTTGGGCTTAACTAACATTATTTTTTTACCAGTCCCAGTGGTGCCTCCCCCCATGTGACGTTTGAAAAGAGTAGGGCTTTTAAAAATATTATTTCAGTGTTTAGTTATAGGGGTGAATCATGTCTCCAATCTTTTAAAATTTAACGTAAGGGCTAACAAGGCCCAACATAACATACTCCGCGTCCATTAGGCTAACGACCTCAACTATTAACAGGCGCATCAGAATTTTTCTCTGAGTTTAAACCTAACTGTGGTAATGTCGCTACGATCGGTAAGATAAAAATCACACGGCACCTTAAGTGTGTTACCATGGAGGATACTAACTCAGTGAATATCGATAATTAAACGCAGAGATGAAGTGGGAGACTGCTTATGCGGTGTATTTAATTTCCACTGACCTACCGCAACACGCCCTATGTGTGGTAGCCTTCTGGGAACTAAAATTATAGGTACAAAAGCGTGCCCTATGTGTTTAATTGTTTTCATTCGGAAAACAAAATGAAAGGTGGCTTACCTGCCCGCTGCCTGCTACTAACTTGGTGAAACAGTGTACAATTTGATAAAGTCGGTAGAGAAGATAGGAGTTGGTAACAATTATACAATTACACATAATAAATTAAGAAAATTACTTCATAATATTTTTCTGAATGCCGCCCATTTCCCGAATCACGACAAAAAGTTGTGAAAAATTAGAACTAGAAAACATATCCAACAAATTATAAAAGCAATCGCTTAATATGGATTTGTGAAAATTGAGCATCTAATTTACAATTATGTTTTACTGCATAGTGGGCACGAAATGTAAGAACGTAATTAGAACGTCCTAAAAGCGTTTCTTGGACGTACAATTCAAAAGACGTTATTTGATAGTTTTAAAAACTGCTCTAAGTGAGACTAAATAATGTTCTAAAAACGTTCTATGTTCTTTTTATTGCTGTTCTTTAACGTATGTGCCAACTGGGTAAAGCAAATTAGTAGCTCACTGTTTTCATAAAATTTTCTTTAAATATAAAAATTAATTATTTGGAAAATATGTTTTATAAATAATTTTACAAATTCGAATAGTGATGACTTCATTAAACAAGACATATTTTAGGTTAGAAACTGAATTTTAAAGTGATGTATTTAAAATAGAAAACAACACAAAAGTATTTTAATTTTGCAATCAACAATTTAGACATATGATATTCAGAATCTATGTTATTTTGTGAGTCCAACGATATGTCACTTACAATCAAAAGATTAAAATTACAATAAGTTATCGCAGATTGTATTATATGTTTATTTATTTTCTACAAAAAAAAGAATAGCTGAATTTTCAGATGATAGAATTAGTTTTACAATACAATTTATTTTTCTACCAAAGAGATAAGTATTAGACTAAGATAATAAAGTTTCAATTAAACAAGAATTATTTTTAGTAAAAAAATTCTTTTAAATAAAAAAGATGCTATTTTCAAACAATGATTTTCAACTAAAATGGTAAAACTTAAATGTAACAAAATAAATTTTCAACAAAGCAGTTCAAATATCAAGTTGTAAAATTCATTATTTTTCAGCTGCCCAATCTCTGGCTCTAATGATAATGATTTCCTCTTACCATAAAATGCATTGTCCGCAATATTAAAAACAATGTTTTCTTTTGACTATCCTTTTTCAGTATTACCCGTTTGGCTCCACCCTACTGACTTGCTTTTTCTAACTTTTTGCAATTTCTTCATCCACATCACTTGCTGCCCATTACCATCCAAAATTCATCTTAAACGTTATGTGTCGACAAAACTAAAAAAAAGCAAATATGAAAATCATAAGACTAACACATGCACTAACGCATGCAATTGTCAAAGACTCTGTGAAGAATGAAAAATTAAAAACACAAGACCAAAAAAAAACCAAAAACATTTCAAGACATGAAGAAATGGAAGAAGGAGTGAGAGCAAAGGAAAAAAACTAGAGACACTGTTCTTGGCAGCAGGAAAGTATCGGTATCTAGGGTCTTTCTCTGGTACCGCTTGTGCCGGAAGCCACCCTGCTTACAATAGGTACAGTCCCGGCAGTGAGTGTCCTCCTGGCCACAAGTCTCACAAAACAGAGTGAGGGTTTCCGGGCACTATTGCCACATATGTCCTTTCTGCTCACAATTGTGGCAAGTCACAAAGGACATAGGATGGCCAAAGCTATCCGCTGTTTGTCTTCCCCGCTTCTTCCTTTTAGGATTCTGCGGTCAGAAGGCCTAAATTAAACAGGCACAGTCATAAAAAGTTTTAATTTTTTGGGGCAGTCCTCCCATTCGTATCCCGCGGCTAGGTAATTAAGGCATCGCCAGAACTCAAGGGCCCACCTCGCTGCGCCTGAGTGCGTAGCATTCACTGGCGTACCCGTTTCCCGGGCTGTTTGCAGAAAGTCATCCTATCTCAGTTGAGAAGGCTCTCCCTCAACCAAACGAGAAGGATCCTCCTGGGCAGTGCAAGAAGGGTCATCTCGGACCGCCTGACAGAGGACACCCTAGACCGCTTCGCACGACGTAGACCGCCCCTGTGGAGTCTTCTTCAACTTCCGTTGATAGATACTCCTCCTTTTTTAAGAGAAAAGGGCCACTCCCCAGATCTGAGAGCACCCTTCTCCTTCGGTCTTCGATGGTACACTGCCCCAACTTTTCTCCGGCTTCTTTATTAACAATATTGGATTTGATACGACGAGGCCGGACTCGGAAACTGTTGGCCTCCATCCGGAACAGATAGATGCCAATCTCTATGCAATATGCAAACAAAACTAGTCCTAGAAAATGTAAGCAGAAGAATTAAAAAAATAAAGATAGAGAAAACCGAACTAAACAATGACTCTGCCTATCGTGATGCGTATGATTTCAGGTTCTTTACATGAAAAACGCCGAGAGCCCTCCCACTATTATTAGCCAATTCATATACGAGAGGCGAACGTCCTCCCATAACGCGGAAAAGGCCATGAAAACGTTTATTTAATTTAGCCGATATTTTCTTCTCCTTTGTCGATAGTATCGTCCAGCGCTTCAAAATCTAATTTCCTATTTGATACTTAAAATCACGTCGCCGTTGTTTGTAATAACGAGTCTATGTCCAGGCTGGACTCACTTTAGTGGTAGTATTGACCGCGGTATTGTAGGCATACCTAAATTCATGGAGATGAACATCCCATTATCGCTGTTTTGAATCCACGAATGATCGGATCATACCTTTCAATACCCGATTCATGTATTTAGTTGGATTAGCCTGAGGATGATTTACAAGGCTGGTGGAGTCACGGATGCCATAAAATCTGTTTAATTCATGCATGCTTTTATTGACGAACTCCACCCCATTATCTGTGTGGATTATCTCAGCTTTACCTCACCTCGAGATAACCAGGTCCTCTTAAACCTTGAGACCCAATCGAAAATCACGAGCGATAATTGAAATACTTCACCACATGGAGACCGGACTTCGTCGAAAGATATTGTTTTTCGAATTTCGTCGAGGAGTCGATTTCCATTGGAGATATTGTTATCAATTATCATAATCCTCGAATCAAAGCGGAATATTATTACCGAGTTTCGACTATTTAGAACGAAAGTTGACCTTTGGAGTCTGCAAGAACAAACTTGATATGAATGATATTTTTTCTGGAATTGCTATTCATTGTCATTTAATTTTGGACCTTCCCAATGAAACCTATCTATGCGCGTATTATCCTGCTGTATAAAAAAAAATTTATTTAATTTCGCTTGCTAATTGGGAATTTAATTCGCAGGCACTCAAAAATTTATGTTATTTTTAAATCATGTCTACCTTAATTAATATTTTGAGCCTTGGCAGCTGTGGCTCCAGCCGCTCCAAGTGAAAGGAGAAATATTGGAAAAGGAGAAGCATTAATTTTTCTACTTTTTTGTCAAAATCTAATTCCAAAATTTATCTTCGTTTTAACATCACCAAGTCGAACTTAAGTCAAAGAATTTATACTCTAGTATCGTTGGCGGCGTGGCAGCCTTTCTTGTAAAATGGAAATTTCCGTCAATTTTGAATGAACCGATCTGAAAATGTTCAGAAATCTCACTTTAACAACAAGGAGGAAAAAATATATCTTCGGAAGTTGATTTAACTTTGAAATTCCCTCGATACTTTTCGTCGGCGAATCTGAAAAAACAAGATTACCGATCTGTTTCAATTTGCAATTAAATATTATATAACAATAGCTATTTTTCTGGGGTTTCTTCAGTTTATAGGAATCTATAGGGTATATTTAGTGTGTACATGAAAGTTTCAAACAATTTCGATAATATTTACTCAACTTATGATATTAAAAAAAACAGAAGATATGAAAAAGTTAAGTCTTATCATTCGCTACAAGCCTATATTTAAAAAAGATCCATTATGTAAATTTAAAAATTTCCGCCTTACCATCTCCTTGGACAGTAGTTTCACAGAATCTCAAACGCTGGGTTAGTTTCTCGTCTAAGCACATCAAACTTGAAACAATTGCACAAACAGTAACATGATTTATACCATTTGTTGTTTTATTAAATATCAATGCACTGCTTCGGAATATCACTGGAAAATTATGATGAGTTGTATTATAGTCCTGCTGCTTGCCCAGAATTTTCGTTATCCAAAGAGTCATACCATGGATATTTGCGCATTGAAATTTAAGATATATAATGATGAGGAGGGTAGTTTAATAAATAAATTAATTAATAAGTTATGATTATTTAATTTAAACTTTAACAAAATTGATACCGAACACAAAGTGACAAAGAATTATATTTAGTGACCGAACGCGTTACAAGTTCCGATGATGCACGATGTAAGACGTAAAAGTCCGGAAACGTTTTCCCGGTACGGTCTCCGGTTTGCACGGCGAATTCCATTAACGCTTAGGTATAGAAAATTAACCCTAAATCATCAATAGGTTGGAAGACTTAACGCTTACAAGTGGTAGAAGCATAAATTTTGAGATTTACAGAGATTTAAAGGAAATCCTGAAATTTGACAATTGATTAAACTATTGCTTCACACATGATAAAATTGGAATAATAGATGTAGAGGTTATGCAAAAATAGGATTAATATACATACCCAGTGGGCACAAGAGTTAAATAACATCTTCAGATCGGCTTAAAATTATCGCGATTTTCACAAAAAATTAGACTACTGCAACCTTCCGGAAGATCGCAAATAATTACAGAGCCTATCCGTTACAGTTTGCAGTTTGAATCGCTTCAAAATCTTTATTATAACTGAAGATAATATAGTTGCACATTTTGTACTTTTAAGTCACAATTTTTACTATTTTTAAAATTTCTCACCTCCAACTGGTTCACAACAATTTTCCTCATAGTCATGAATTTTTTCAAATTATTCCCATCACCTCTTGTATCAGAAACAATGCTCTAAACTTGACTTTTCTTAAATGCTACCGAAAATCCTTACTTTTTTTACATTTTTCGGTCTTCTAAGTACAACATTTTTTTTACATAAATGTCTTCAAACTTATTTACGTACAGAAATTTCAGCTTCCATATGACTGTTTTTTTGTTGCGCTAGTATTTATTTACTAAGTTTTCAAGCTTCAGAGGCAGATTTCTATAATTTTCTCGCCGATAGTATATGATACTTTAGCGATTTGACAGCAGTTTCCCAGAATCCACCAAAGTGAGGCCGTCGTGGGGGTATGAAATTCCAATTGATATTATGGTTCACAAGTACACGAGAGAGTATTGCGTTAACCTTTTGAGATCTTAAGAATTCTGAAATTTTTGGCAAGTTCGTTTTTTGCCCCTACAAAGTTAGTAGCATTATCACAATACAGATCTGAGATTTTTCCTTGCCATGAGAAAAATATACTCAAACAAGAAAAGCAGAAAGAAAAGCAGAAAAGCGCTTTTAATGATTGTGCGAGTTTTTGACAGATCTCCTATGATATAGTTTGGGATTTGTGGTTTTTCTTGACAGCAAGTGACTCAATTTCGAATTATATTCTTGACTGCATTTTTCCCGTTTACAATCCAGTAGAATTCTCAAATAAAGTTAAGCGTAGCTGGCGTGCCTGCGTGATATAGAGTTAAATTTTTCTCGCAAATGATAATATTTGTAACGTCGTTATTTTGAGGCGGAAGAATCGAATGTTTTCGTGAGTAACTGAAGTCGGATTTAATAAGTCGACTTTCGACCCTGCGGATGTCTTCAGCGTCCAACAAGGGAACAAGTGCAGTTAAATTCCCCTTAAAGTTTTGCTTCGATTCTAGAATTTTTATTCATCTGAAAATGCTTGCTGCGGAACTATTTTTTATTATACACGTACGTGCTTTTTGGAGATCAATTGAAATAAGATACCCCGATATATCTTGTTTAAGGACTTTAATTTTGATAAATCGTTGGCAGTAAGCTACAGTGCGCTTTAAACTGGTAAGAATTTTTGCGTTTTCTAAAAGAGTCATCGCGATTTTACTTACGTATACGGCATTTGCATCAATCGTTTCCCTTCGCTTGATTAATCCAAAACGGACGATTCAGTCAAAAGGATTTGTCAATTATCTCTTTTGGTGAAAGGAATCGCGATACGAGATCTGCGGGATCATATTCGGTAGCCACTCATAAGGTATCGATAAAGCTTGAATTTTGGCGACACGATTTGCCTCAAAGGCTGGAAGCGTGGGAGAAGGGCCATTTCGCTGGCCCCACCACTCACGCAAATTAAATTTTTTTCGGCTAAATATTTTGTGCAGGATTTTTTCGAATTTGCACAAGCAAAATTATATTTTGTGCATCATTGGAATTACCTGATTTCTCAAAAAAATACTGGCGGGCCAGCAAAACGTTTCGCTGTTACCGACATTATCCAAAATCAACCTTATATGGGTGCTTATTTTTTTATTTGGGATTGAAGTTTGTTGCACGAATTTAAACAAATTTAGGCGAAAATAATCTACCATATAGTTGATTGATTGAACTAACCCGCACACGGGGTAGTTTTTAAGAGTTGAAGTTGGTTGTAGAAATTTGATAAAATTAAGATGAAAATAATGCACCCATATAAAGTTGATTTTGGATAATGTCGGGACCAGTGGCACGTTTCGCTGATCCGATATGGCGTTTACCCAACAGGGAGTGGTTTTTAGGGGTCGGAGTTGGCTGCACAAATTTTAAGAAATTGGGACATAAATAATTCACCCATATAAAGTTGATTTTGGAAAATGTCGGTGTAACAATGTGAAAAGCACCCCGCTATCGTACGGCCCTCCGGGCCTATTATTAGGAGTTGGGAACGACACCCCAGTCCTTATAAGCCTAAACTATCTCCGAAAGCAAGTTGTCTTGAGTGTTGTGCTCCCTGTCCATCAACTTGGTCACTTCGGTTCACACATTCTCAACTCCTTGGTATCAACCACAACGCCACGCTATTCGCCTGGAAAAATATCTACAGCAATCAGCCCCGTCGCCAAAGCATCATCTCCGTGAAACATCCCCGACGGCTCCGAAACATTGGCTTCGCTGCCAGTTTCGGGCCATCATCATTTGCCAGTTCCTAATTGAAAGTTTGGTTTAATTAACTCTTTTATATTTTATTGATTACCTTCCTCATTGACTTCAACTTGTGTAGTCGACGCTCCACATCCTTACCTTTTCTTAATTTTCGAGATCCCTCACAAATTTCGCACTCTCCTTAAAAAAACCCACAAATCCTCCAAAAATCCTATAAGTCGAGAAAAGAAGTCAAAATAATGAGAGTAAAAAAGTTAAAAATTGATGCATGTGTGCCATTCAATGGATTTATTTGAATTTGAATATTAAGAAGAAAAATGTTCAAAATTGATTTTTGTAAATTTATATTTTGATTTGAAAATTATGTCGTAGAAAAAGTGAGGGTAGGATATATGTAATTTAGCTCGAATAAAGTGCGGGTAGCCTGTTATATATGTCCAATAAAACGTTGGTGGGACAACAGCCCAATTTCAAGTTCCACCATCGACAATACAAATTAATATCACCCTGATAAAAAATGCCTTGTGCGTACTCTTTGTAGCAGGATTGTATAAGTAAAGGGTACACAATAAAATCAAAATAAATAAGTAAAAAACAAATGCGGAAATAAGAAAAAGTTTAAGATAGAATAGGAAAGATTAGTCGTTTTACACAAAACTAGAAGAAAATTGAGCAGTTAATACGAAAGTCACAAAAAGAAGCGGTGTCAATAACGAAAATTGGCGCGCGAACTAGAAACCAGTGACGTCATACTAACAACGCTAATACTTCCCGCCCCCAGTGGATACGTTCGCAACACAGTCAGGCCAAGCGCAAGCGCGAAGTAGTAAAAACCGAGACGGTCACTTAAGTGAAACGGTCACTTAAGTGAACGTGTCGGTTTTTAATCAGCCGTAAAGAAACCCTGAGCTGCTAGTCCGCAAAAAAGAAGAAAGGTTTAAGATAAAGGATTAAAAAATCGAATGAAGTTAAGGTCCGGTAGAATAAAAATTATTCCAAAAATGGCAAATCAGGTCGAAAATACAAGAAAAAATAGGGAAACTAATGAAATTCCGGAAATTACACGGGAAGAAAATAATGCACAAGCAGATGCGGGTAATTTTGAAAACGAAAATATTATTATTCAATCGGTCGGAGGTGAAAAAAGGATAGAAGAATTTGCAAGAAATTCGAATTTAGAATTCGCAACGGTACGAAATAGAGATTTAGAATGGGGGGGAAAGATACAAATCAAGCGAAAGGTGCAACCCTAAGAACGACAACAAAAAAACAGATAGAAAGTACCCCAAACCCAAACAGACAAAACCATACCTCACATAGACACGAAATTGGAATACTAGCCCCAAATACTGAGAATACATTAAGTAACTGGAGAGCAGTAGAAATGGTAAAAATGATGAATTAGAAACATATAGAATAGATAGGGAAATTGAAGACAAGATAAAAGAACTCGAAATATTAAATAGAGACAGGGAACGATTAGAATTCAGTAAGTTAGAAAAGGAAGAAACTCTTACAAAAGAAAGAGATAGGATAGAGAAAGAAAGAACAGAGAAAACAAGAGTAGGTCGCGAAAAATTGCGAATGGAAATAGAAAGACAAGAGAAAGAAAATGCAAAAATTAATAACAGAGCGTTCGAAATTGATTATTTTTTAGATAATGATAATGAATTTTGGAATGAAGCACAAGAACTAATAAATTTGAAAGCAAAGAAAAGTGATGAAATCAAAATGAAAGAACTTTCAGGAGAAATAAAAAATTTAAACGATAAAATGGATCTAATTTTAAATTCAAGTCAAAATTTAATTTCTCAATGTAATAATTCAAGAAATGTGCAAAATACGGTTCATTTCGAAGAGACAGAATTAAATTTTAATCAGCAAAGGCACTCGTTAGCAGGTGCACGGAATAGAATGGCAATAAATAGGGGTAGCGGTCAAGGGGACGAATACTCATTACCGAAACCGGTGGAAAGGCAATCAATTATGCGAAAATCAAATCTACCTCAATGTCAAACAGACTTGCAAGGTGGAATAGATAGAAATAGAGGGGCCGATATTGAAAGAAAAGAGATGAATGGAAATAATATTAATAAAATTCCAGCAACTCTCTTTCCATTCAGAATGATACAAATCCCTTTCCAAATAATGTAAAATTGGCCAATTAAATTTAAAAACAACACGGAAAATAGTCCATCTTATTTTTAAGTAATTTAATCAGATTTAAAAGAGGGTATAAAATTAACGAACGAAACATTTTAGAAAATTTAGATGCTGTTTTTGAAGACGAAGCATTGGGTTGGTTTCAAATAAATAAAAATAACTGGCAATATTTAGATCAATTTATCGAAGATTTTAAGAAAAGCTACTTAAATGAGAGATATACTAAAACAATTAAAAATAAAATAAAATTTTGCAATCAGAAAAAAGACCAAGACATTCATGGTTTTGTTACAGAAATTAAACAATTATTTGGTTAATGTCACGTTCGAGCCTGGAATGGCAATTAAGAAAGACCTACAAAAAATTAAGAATTGAATATAAAGTGTACATTTCAAGAAATGCTTTTTCGAATTTTTCAGAATTAGAAATATTAGCTCGAGAATGGGAAACAGAATTATCAAAATCTAAAATTAGAGGTCAACAATTAAGCATTTTAGATAAAGAAGATAATAGAAATAACAAAAGTAACAATGATCCAGGTAATGATAAAAGTCAAAATAATACTGAAAATGAGAATTAAAATAGAAATCAAAATCAGTATCAAAATCCAGAAAGACAATTTAGGCCTAGGTATCGTAACCAACAAAATATGCATCAATACAAACCAAGATTCCCAAATAGAAATCCAAAATTTTTTAATCCAGGTTTTTCAAATAATAAATTGGATTATACAAATAAGGAAAGATATCCAGGAAATCAGAGGTTTATGCATAATAATAGAAATTTTTAAAATAAAAACACAGCTGGCCAAGCATTATTGTATGCAATGACTCAACTATTAGGAAACACACATCCACGATAATTTGAAAATATTCCGCAAAAACCAGCGGTTTTATATCACGCAGAAGAAAATGAAAATAAATCTGAAAATAAAAAAGATTCAGCATATCATCAGATACCCTTGGGCGAGGAATCTAAACCGATAACAGCTCTTATTGTTTCGGGCAAAGGAATGTATCAGTTTAAGAGGATGCCATTTGGATTAACAAATGCTGATTTAACACGAACAATAAACGGCGAAAATTATGTAATAGCGTTTGCGAGTAGAGGTCTGAATGGAGCTAAACATAAATATTAAGCTTCAGAAAGAGAATGTTTAGCCGTAATTTGGACGATCAAAAAGTTTGTACCATATTTAGACGGTTATTCTTTTAAGGTTATTACAGATAATATTGCATTAAAATGGTTACACAACTAAAAAAATCCAAAAGGTCGATTAGCAAGATGGGCTTTAGAATTGTTAGTATACGATTATGAAATTGTATATAGTTAAGGAAGTTTAAGCAGATACCAGATGTTTTATCAAGGTCAAATGAAAATCGCATAAAAGTCTCAAGTATTTTTCCCAGCACAATAGAATCGAAGGAAAAAGATTTTAAAGAAATTTAAGTTGACTGGTATAAAAATAAAATGATTTATGTAAAAAATAAACCAGAGGAAAATCCTAATTGGCGAATACGCGATAATCAGTTATATTTTTATAGACCCTACCCTCTGAATTCAAGATTAAATTTAGATAGCAACCCGTGGAAAATAACAATACAGAAAGAATTGTGAGAACAAGTTTTGATTGAAAATCATGATATTAAACAACCAGGTCACTTAGATATGGAAAAAACGTATACAGAAATTTCTGAAAATTATTTTTGGTCCGGAATGTATTGTGAAACCTTAAAATATATGAAAGAAGGCGATATTTTTCAGAGAATAAAACCAAAAGTAAACAATTAGATAGGTTTGATGGGAAAGCGAATAATAAAAAAACCATGGGCGGTAGTAGCATCTGACATGATGGTTCCATTACCAATGACAAAATCGAGAAATCAATACATTTTAGTTTTTGTTCATATGTTTAAAAAATGGGTAGAAATAATTCCAGTAAAAAATAAATTATCGTCAACTGTTGAAAAAGAATTTCCTAAGCGTATAATTTCTAAATGGGGAACACCTAGAATTTTGTTTACAGATAATGGAAAAGAATATGTAAATAAGTGAATAGTTAATTTAATGAAAAGCTTTTGTATTAGACACTCGAAAATTCCTAAATATCATGCATAAGCAAATCCAAAAGAAAGATGTAATAGGTCAATTAAAACAGCAATTGAGGCGTATTTAGAAAAAGACCATAAAACATGGGATGAAAATTTAGATGAGCTGCATTTTGCGTTAAATACTTGTAAACATTCGTCTACAGGTTTTACACCAGATTTTTTAAATTTAGGTAGAGAACTCCAACCCATACAAGCTTTAAATAAATATTTAGATGGAAAAAACGAAAAAGAATTTCAAGAGTCAGAGAAATGGGCAGATAGAATGAAAACATTTTAAAAAATTAGAGAAGAGGTAATTAAAAATTTTGATATCGCAAATGATACGCCATCTAGGTATTATAATTTCAGACATAGACCTACAACTTTTGAAATTGGCGAACGAGTACTAGAAAAGCAATAAAACGTTGTCAAATACGAATTAAAAACTAAAAATGGAATATCTGTAGGTAATTGGAACGTAAAAGATATAAAAAAATTTATTAGTAGAGAGTAGATTTTGATCTTAATTTTTCTTTTTAATGACATACATGTTCATGATTTAATTTTTACACCACTGACAAAGGCAAAAAAGACACAAACACATACACCTAGAAAAACGAGACAAAACAGAAAAATATTGTATTTTATAGGAAATGGATAAAAAAAACTTACTGAGCTGCTCTAACTGCAAAATGCAGTTTCAAGTCAAAGATTCCTTGACACACTCCTGTCCACTTATGGGATGCTTCAGCTGTAAACAGCAGTTTACAGCTAGGGACTCTTTGACACATAGGTGTATGGGGATGCCAGCAGAAAATCGAGCACCGGAGGTAAAACTGATAAAAAGAGAAGAAGAAGGTAGGAAAAAGAAAGAGGAGACGGAAGAGAGGATGAAAAAAGAAATTATTAAGATACGTGAACGAAAATTGTTGGAAGCAAGAGTAAAGATGTTTGACGAATTTGGGGCAAGAAGAGGGGATCCACGATTTTAAAAACTGGCAGAGCAACAATGGATTTTTTATGGATTTCCAAAAATAGAAGTAATAAGGAAGGGATTAAAAGAGAAAAAATGAAAGCAAGAGGAGAAAACAAGGCGAAAAAAAGATGAAGAAGCAGCGAAATTAGAAGATACATTAAAAAGAATTAAAATCCAACAAGAAAAAGAAAGGGAAGCAAAAGAACTAGAAGAAATGAAAAGGCTTCTAAAATATAGAAAAGAAACATATATTAAAGATTCAACAAGAATAAGAAGAGAAAAACAGTTAGAAAAAGAGAAAATAAGAAGAAAGGAAGAACAGGAGGAAAGGATAATTTTACTCTTTTCATACACCACAGATGTAGATATTTTTTGAAATTTAATTTAATAAATCAATTTAAATTTGATTAAAAGAAACAAATTGTACAAAGAAAATTTATGATTCGAAAATAAAAATAAATATGGCTATGAGAGGCCAAGTTTGATTCCTACATCAAAATAAAAGTCGATTTTAGAGATAAGTTAATTTTCCGGAAAGAAGAGTCACGGAAAAGCAGAATCTTAAAAGGATACTCGAAGGAATGGATAACAGAGAAAATTTTAAAAAAAGTATATATATATAATTAAAAATTTGTCATAAGGACAACCGCAGGATTTCGCCGGAAGCGGGTGCTAATCTGGAAAATTGCACCCGCTCCCAGCGAAATCGCGGTAAAATTTCAGCCACAACCACGTCTCACGACCACGAGATAGGTGGTTACAGTCTGCAAAGGAATCAATACGACGATCCAGCAAAAGCCTTGCGCACCCTAAGAACACGGAGCGACCCAAGGACAACCGCCTTCTGCATTTTTCCCGCAAGTGTTCTAGCATATTGTTGACACGCAGGGATGCTTTTTAGGCCATTAGCAAGTGAAAGCTTGGCACCTTCAAGAGCGCCGATGATGAGGACGATTAGTTTAACAGAAGAACCATGTCAGGCCTCGAGTGAGCAACAGAAACAATTGTCGAGAATATAAAGTTCCAGTATATGCGGCACTTCCCATTCTCGACAGTTGACTCGATTTCCCTAAGAGCATTTAGAGGAGCGATGTTAAGGTTAATGCCGTAAGAGTGACAGAGATGGTAATAAAGCACTCTTAGTGTTGCACTGTGCCTTTGAATGTAGGTCGTTCCCGCGTGAGTTGGACAACTAGATAGTATGTGAGCTAAGTGCTCGGGGTGTTTATGGCACGCCCTGCAGCTATCATTAGGAATGTCTTGGCTCAAAATATGGCGACGGTATGTTATGGTGGAAATGACACCGTCTTGGCATGCAAATATGAAACCCTCCGTATCAGACTTCAATCCGGGCAATCGGCTCTTTCGACTTCAAATATGAGCTGAAAATACGGGCCAAATTCCGATGGGTTGAAGAAAACGTTTTCCCCAGAACACACTGAATGCTAGACGCGTACTGTCTTGCCCAGCCTATCACTAAGGCAAGTTGATGCATTCGTCTTTTGGTCTAATGATCAACCGTTGGTTTTGTTTTACGGTTCGCATCGGCCAAAGCTCTCGCTGCATTATACACACAATAAGTGATAGTCCAGAGGTCAGATTCTCCGGAAAAATGTCCACGAAGCTCGTCATCCATTTCAGCTAGATCTTTAGGCTTGGGAGAAACCTTGGTGTTGATGTGTCTCCGGGTCGTACAGCATCGCTCTTCTTCTAATAGATGCCTGCCAGCGGTTGGTCTGAGTAACGTTTCTCTTTCTCTGTTGCCATCTTGTTCTAGCTGTGGTAGAGTAGGCGTTCCGCTTACATAGCTCCTTTTTCGGAGTAGTTCAGCATGGTTTCGCAGACGTTGCTGCGAAAAATGCGATAGCTACGGGTGTTTCTCGCACCACAGAGGATGCAGCCGTGCCATGTAACCCCGTTTACGGGCCACACTCGCATCGCAGCAGTCTAGCAAGTCGTGATTCAGTTGCTCCGTCCACCCAAAGGTCACGCGATCCCGCCGATCCATCGCATTGAATCCATTTTCATTGGTTCCCCCAGTTGTAGATTGGTCGGCATTGTTGGCCGACCCATTGTCGGGAGCCCTGCGCGTTCTGTTGTTTTGAACCGCACTTACTACAACTATGTTTGGTGTTGTCACTGTTGTTCCCACGAGAAGCTAGGGAAAGGGGTTCGTCCATCCTTGTAGAGCCCCGCATGCAAGGATAAAGCTTCGTGCTCTAAGAGGTCGCCCGGTATCCCAGAGTCACCGTTCTAGACACCTCACGCAGGTGCCATTCAGCTTTCGGCACGGTTTTCACACCTCCGCTTGGGGGTTAATTTCTTCGGGACCACCCCTGGACAATTGTCCGCGGCTGCCTATTTATTTTTGTAACTATATTCAGCAGAAACCCTTGGTACAGGGACCTTCTATCCGCAACCCGAGGACGCGTTCGGTTCACAATGTTCCTGATTCTACAAGGACCAAATATATAATAGGAGGATGGACACAGGCAAATCAAGAGTTAAAGAAAATTCTAAAATTTACTCTTGAAAAGAAAGTATGGACAAAAGAAAAAAAAAACAACACAAAAAAAGGGAGATGAAAAAAACGATGAAGAAGATGACCAGTACATTTAGCTGGATCTGACAGAGGAAGAATCTTGTCTGATACTCAACGACGAAATCAAGAAAACTGAAGAAATACTGAAAAAATAAACGTCGTCCCTTATAAGGGTAAGCTTGCCCTGAACGCAAGCTATCTTGAGTCATGTGCTCCCTGTCCATTAACTTGGTCACTTCGGATCATGTGTTCCCAACCCCTTGGTATCAACCACAATGTCACGCCGTTCGCCCGGAAGGATCTGCAGCAATCAGCCTCGTCGCCAAAGCATCATCTCCGAAGAACATCCCCGACGGCTCCGGAAAATTGGCTTCGCTGCCCGTTTCGGGCTATGGTCATTTGCCAGTTCCTGATTGTAAGTTTGGTTTAACAAACTCTTTTATATTTCATTAATTGCCTTCCTCATTGACTTCACCTTGTGTACTCGATACGTAAAAAAACCAAAAAATGGACCGTTTAACTGCTATGCGGCGCTATGCGCTCAAGATCAGCGAATAAAACGAATTACAACACATTTTGTTACAAAACCGACGTCAACATAGAAATCACGGTTGAGATCGTGGTCTGTCATATTTTCGCCTACACCGTTGACTCATATAGCGCGCTTCTCAAAACGATCAAACGCTAAGCGCCCAAGATTTTAACTTGACTAATTAATCACTTTTTAAAAGACAGAAATGGTATCTAAAGTAAGATTAGTAACTAGTGCGTACATCGATAACAACAGTGTACCCTTCGCCAGATGGCCGAACGCTAAGCGCCCATGATCAGCGAATAGAACCAATCCTAGTAGTTTTCGCGACACAAGCGATGTCTGTATACGAAACACGCATCAAGAAGTGGTCAGTAACATGTTTAGCCAGACAAATGACAATATGAGTCAACATCGTTGACTCATATAGCGCGCTTCTCAGAACGGGCAAACGCTAAGCGCAGAAGATTTGAACTTGACTAAGAAATCACTTTTTCAAAGGCCTTTCACAAAAGAAACGACAGACAAACATACCGTCGTCGATGGAAATAATGAGTGAATGCTGCATGATGAACAACTGTCACGCCTAGCGTTTGATCGTTTTGAGAAGAGCGCTATATGAGTCAACGGTGTAGGCGAAAATATGACAGACCACGATCTGAACCGTGATTTATATGTTGACATCGCTTTTGTAACAAAATCTGTTGTAATTCGTTTTTTTCACTGATCTTGATCGCTTAGCGCCGCATAGTGCTTCGTTCCGCTGGGCCCATCATGCTGCTTTTCGCACAGGGGGTAGTTTTTAGGGGTTGAACTTGGTTGCACAAATTTTAGCAAAGTAAGGCGAAAATAATGCACCTATATAAATTTGATTTTGGATAACTGTAGGGGCCAGCGAAACGTTTCGCTAGATCCGATATGGCGTTTGCCTAAAAGGGGGTGGTCTTTAGGGGTTGAATTTGGTTGTGCGAATTAACACAAATTAAGACGTAAATAATACACACATATAAGGTTAAATTTGGATAACGTCGGTGCCAGCGAAACGTTTCGCTGGCCCCGCCATGGTGTTCTCCGCAAAGGGGGTAGTATTTAGGGGTTGAAGTTTGTTGCACAAATTTAAACAAATTAAAACAAAAATAATGCACCCATATAAAGTAGATTTAGGGCAATGTCGGGGCCAGCGGTATGTTCCCTAGTCCCGCTATAGTGTTTACCTAACATGGGGAGCGATTGAAGTTGGCTACACAAATTTGAATAAAATAAGAAGAACATAGTACATCCACATAAGGTTGATTTTGGATAATGTCAGGACCAGCGAAACGTTTCGCTCGCTCCGCCATTGTGTTTTCCGCACAGGGGAGTGTTTTGAGAGGTTGAAGTTGAATGCACAAATTTTAACAAATTTAGACGAAAATAATGCACCCATATAAAATTGATTTTTACTGGCACCGCCAGGTCCACTTTAATGCAATCATTGAATCAGACCAAAAAGCCGTTTATTATATAATTAATCGACGTAAAGCTTGATGAACTATTGAAAATTAATTCACTAGTCAAAGGACAGAGCCTAGTCCTAAACGACATATACCTTCGACCTCTAAAGGGGTGAGCCTTGACTGCGAGCAGATTAATTGAGAAGTGATTACGACTGTATCGTCGAAAGATCTGATATAAAGGCAAGCCCCGTATTCTTTTTTGCTAGAATTACAAAAACAATATATTTCTACGCTAACATAATTATAACCATTTTTTTGCAGTTCAACGTTATGATTAGTTCTGAGACAATTAAAACAAAGCTTTAGATTTTTTACGATTTCTATACATTATTGTAGGTTAGCGGTTAAGAGTTTTTTTTACAATTTTGCATTAAATGTGAACCTTCACAGATATTGCAAATCGCTTGATATTGCGTTGCATACGACATTGCCCGATTAGCCTGGGCTTGATGTAAGTGTTTATTATTGTCTGGATATTATTTGTCTTTGCGATGTGATACGTTTTTCTTAAATTTTTCGTATCGCGAATAAGATTGATTACAGTGTAAAAATTCAAGTAATAATTCTAATGTTGGAGAATTATTTCCTTGAATATACTCTTTCCATTGAAGGCGCGTTTTTGGATCAAGTTTCGAAATAATGGTTTTTTTAAAGCTTCGCATGCTCGATAATTCGCGACTTTTCCAATTAAACATGATCGAAGATATACTAACTTCTGACAATTAGTATATCTGCTATTGTTATGAAAATATTATTTAAAAGTGACACTAAAACGGGTAAATATAACGCAGGTAACTTAAGGTTACAACTACTCCCGCAGTTGCTGAGATTTGTGCTTTTTGTGGAAGGCTGGCTATGCTACCAATATTATCAGAAACGCGGGATAATGATGAGCATTGATCATTTGTAATTATCGGTACCTTTTCTCTAAGAATTCGCTCTGTCTGAGCAGTTAAGTAGGAAAGGCGTTCTTTAAATTCAATTCTTTCCGCGTATTCGGAATCGATTTCTGCGTCACTAACAATTGACTCAATTTCGTTCTGCGTAGTTTCAAAATCTGTTTTAACGTGTTCAACATTAGTACATTTACCCTTTAATTCTACGTTCCACGTAGAATTAATTGTCCATGTTCACTTTATGCTTGCTTTCACTTTTCGATTCACTATAATTTATAGTTCATATGATTCACTAAAGAGTTCACGTTTACTTTAGTATGTATTCACACTTTGCTTCATTATAGTTTATAGTTTATTTGAGTGACTTAAATGTTCACGTTCACTTAAGAGACTTTTGCGCGTTTTTTATAATTTCTAGATTTCACTTTTTATTTTTACGTTGTGAGTTTTCGTTTATTTCGATAATCACTGCTTGCTGGATGTGTATTAATTATTCGTTAAAAATTCACGATCCAGTTTCCAAGGACCAAAAATGTTGAGTTGTATTATGATCCTACTGATTGCCCGGAATTTTCGTTATCGGCAGAGTTGTACCATAGATATTTGCGTACTAAAATTCAAGATATTTAATAATGAGGATTGTAGTTTAAAAAATAAATAAATTTAATAAGTTATGATTATATAATTTAAACTGTGAAGAAATTGAAACAAAACACAAAGTGATACAAGAATTATATTTTGTCGAGAGAACTACAAGGGACGCTACAAGTAGTTAGTTAAGAATTCGGTTGCGGTGATAAAACTCGACTGACTGGCCATTATCCGCCGCCCGAAGGCGTTACAAGTTCCGATGATGCACGATGTAAGACGTAAAATTTCGAAAAGGTTTTTCCCGGTACGGTCGCCGTTTTGCACGGCGAATGCCATTAACGCTTAGGTATGGAAAATTAACCCTAAATGGTTAAAATGGTTTAAATGTATGTATTTTATAGTATTCGTTGAAATAATGATGCTAGATAATACAAAATTTTTCACGGAAATTGCGGGCACGTGCAAATATGTGCGATTGTAATAAGATATGACCTGCTAAAGGATAAGAATTTCGCGAGAATGATGTGAATAGATGTGATGAGTTATTTGAAGATTTTTTAGTGGAAGTTTTTTAAGGTACTTCAAACAACTTTCCAAAAAAAATTTACATTTTTAATTGCTTCACTGGTACATCTTTCTCTATAAAGAATGATGGGGGCAGATTGAGCAGAAAGGAGCTTATCTGATTACCGAATTCATCACTTCCGATTAAGTTATTGTGTTATATATTAATTATAGAATGTATTCAGATGTTAGTTTCTATATTTGCAAATTATTGTACATATTTTTTTTTAATTTTAGTTTAGTATGGACACAAACCAACCTTAGATGTTCAATAAATGGTTTGAAGCCATATTAAAATGATAAGAATCCTCAAACGAATTTCAAATAATAAGTGCTTTAAAATATTTTAATCCATTTTTAGATGCTCGCATTTAAATTTTTATTTATCTTAGTTTCGACTCAAAGTTTGAACTTTCCGCATTTTGAGGTGTTCATTTTTTAACTCACTTAAAATTCGAAATTGTAAGATTTATAGGGTTTCCAGATTATTAAATTGTTCAGATTTAAAAGCTAGAATTTGAATTTACGAACAAAAATGACCACTGTATCCGAAACATATAGGTATAAATACGGATCATACTTATCTCTAAATCTCAATCAGTGAAATTTCACTGACTCAAATGGCTAGAAATGGGTCACTGGCAATCAGTGAAAGGTTACTTATTGAGTTAGTGAAATAACCATTTTTGAGGGTTGGCAGCACTGCACCATGCCAATTTAAAAATAATCAAATAATATTTTAGTACATTCAATAAACTATCATAGTAAAAACTTAATACCTATAAATGTGATCAAATATTAAAAAGGTGAATAGTTCCAATGCTTTTAAATGAAAAATAACCTCACATATTACTTTAATTTCAAGATTGGACTGTCATGTACAAACCCTTTAAGTAAGTACTTCATATACGAGTTAGAGTATATTTATCCCGTAGTTAATTTAACAGACTTAAAGCGCGAAAATTAAAAAATTAATTTCATTAAGCAATTCTTCTTGCTACCTAAGTAAAAGAGTAACAACAACGCTTAAATAAAAAATGTAGAGGTTATGCTTCACAGGATTTACTCTAATGTTACTAAACTGATTAGTGAATAAGTCCAAAATCACTGATTAATCAGTGAAATGTGTAACTACTATTTCAATCAGTAAATTTTTCACTGATTCATATTAAAAATAAATTTTTGAATCTATAAGGAAATTATGTACTTGAAATATGTATTTAGATATAATTGTTTTATTTCTAGATTATTTTACATGTCTAAATTCAATTTGGGTTTAGTATGGACAAAAATCAATCTAAGGTTATCCATAAGTGTTTGCAGACTATCTAACTGATAAACGAAGTTAGACTCCTTATATGGATTTGATATCAGTTTTTCACTTTTTTTATTAATTTTAAATACCACTAATCACATTTTAACTTTTCATGGTTTCAAATGACGTTTGCAAAGTTAAAATTTAAATTTAACTAAAATAATTTTTATAATTAATTTTAAATTCTTTGTTGAACTAATAATATAGAATAAAACATACGAGTATACCTTTAACTGCATCTTTGGAAATAATAAAATGCATCTGTATAATATTATATCACTGCAAGGAAATTCTTTATAAGTAAATAAAGTACCAAAGAAAAATCAATATACTGCGTCACACAGATATAATTTTAAAAATTACAACAAGTTCGCGCTAAAAATATTTTCCATTAAAATTAAATACTCTTAAAATACTTGGATGATAAAACTTTTTTTTATTTTAATATTTTGAGAATGTAAAAGTGGAGAGAGAAATTTTTATTAAATATAAAATTAAAACAGTGTAAAAATATATAGTATTTAAAAAAAAATAGTCTTACAAGTGAAAACTTTTAAGTGAAATATGCGAAGCCAAATTATTAAAAATCAGAGTACTCCAACATGATCAACTGCAAATTCAAAAGTTCTCACTTCTCCAATTTAAAGTCTAACATTGCAAACTGAGTCACTTGAATCTTAAATCCGTGTATAGAAGTGTGGTTCTATGTGATTTTTTTTTTATTTTATGTTTATCAGATTTACAAATGTTTAAGTTGAATGTCCCATTAATTGTAACGGTCCCAGTAATCGTGAAACTTGGTTATAATTTGAAGATATTGTTAAAAAATATATAAAATGTAACATTGGATGATAAAAACAACTTAATTTTAGTATATTCTACATAGAATAAAATTCACATTCACTGGAATTGAATAAAAAGAAGAAACCTGGCATCAAGATTACCGGGACGTTCACCTTATTTGACTATTTTCAAACGCGACTATTTCCAATTGTAATACAATTTTAAAGCTAAAATAATTTTTCACGGTATCTATATAAAATAAAATATTTTCAATATTAGAAACATTTCAAGGGCCCACGCTAAGCAAGGTATATGTGCATTTGTCGCGCGCGCTGTCTCTCTCCCTTTCTCTTTACACCCTGCTCCTTGGCGCTCATTTTTTGATTTTATACCAATATTTTAATATTTACTTTTATAATCTTAAGTTATGCGAGTATGGCAAATGACTATTCTGTTTCTAGTAGCAGTGTGACGAAGAGAATGCACTAATAAGTACCGGAACTGTGATTCCGATTGCGAATGCATATTATAATGAGAATGCTGCCTACGCTAAAACAGAAAAATGATTTCCTATTAAAGCTTCACAATCATAATTTTAATAAAAAATAGCTTCTTTGAATTAGACATACGCTTATTTACTTATAAATCAATATATTTTGATATTTAAAATATATACTAATATTATGAGGATGTATACGAGTATAAATATTAAAAAGGATCATTTTATATATTACGAGGGTAGTTCAATAAGTCCTTAGAATGAAGTATAAAAACAATTTTTTTTGGGTAATTTTTTTTTTATTTTTCAACATAATCTCCTTGGAGCTCT
>NC_046658.1:8904792-8916684 GCF_010883055.1 Belonocnema kinseyi
AAACCGTTGCTAAGGCAGGGGCAGATGTGCCATGAACTGAGTCCAATTCATTTTTTATCTCATATGGAGTTAAACCCTTTAAATGAAAATGTTTGGTTACCGATCTGAACTCGTTTTTTCCCATTTTTCTTAACGAACAATTTTTTTTTTCAATTGGTGATAAAAACACGTAAACTCAGAAGATGTGGACTGTGACTGCACCATATATCTAGTCGGGAGTGGTGCTGACTGAAAACAGATGATTTGGAGCGATTCGCGCGCCATCTGTTGGTCATTCTAAGAACTTATTGAACTACCCTCGTATTATGTAATTCCACATTTTATTACTAACTTCTTAATTAAATAAATATGAAAGTATTTAACTTTGATTAATTTAACTTATTGTACAAATTTTTATTCCCCAATTTGGGAGTTTGGTTAATTCCTTCTCAAAATTAGTAAAATTTGCTAAGAAGGAACCTAATATTAATAGTTTAATACTAATTTACAAATAGCTCATTTCCAAAGGTCTTTAATAAGGTTGGCCGCGAGTGAAGTGAAACCTGGAAATAAGTAAAAAGTAATGGAGTTTCACAAAACATCACTTCAAACAACTGAAAAGTAATAAGTTTAACATTTTTTTCTTTGATTTATTAAAGAAGTAAGGGAATTTTTAAAACGTTTTGCCACCATCCTGTCTTTAGTACTTTTTTAACAAGATACATGTCCGACGGACTATCTTTGAGATCTTTCTCATAGAAATGAAATGCAACGGATTGATTTTGATAATATTTTAGTATGTTCATCAATTAATTTACATATAGTATAAGAGATATCGTCTTTAAAAGAATATTTGTAATTTGGATGGCCTGAACAAAATTTTCTCTTATTAGACAATGGTTAAAAAAGGCTTTAATTTTCTTTTCTCTTTTATCATAACAACTGATTTCAGACATTGAATGTT
Source organism: Belonocnema kinseyi (assembly GCF_010883055.1). NCBI lineage: Eukaryota > Metazoa > Arthropoda > Insecta > Hymenoptera > Cynipidae > Belonocnema > Belonocnema kinseyi. The sequence continues at coordinate 8,905,736 of NC_046658.1, forward strand.
TTTTGAGATCCATGTTATCATCAAATGTTTTCAGCATTTTCAAATGGTAGATCCTACATGTATTATACTCGGGAATCTATAGGCTTACAAGTCGATGCTTATAGACGAGCATCAGAACACTAGCGGAGTTAAATGTTACACATCAAATTAGCTCTTCAGTTTTTGAGATATATTAGCAACTTCCAGTTCGCTTATGACGAGTGCTTTTGTGATCTTTTCTACTTCAAATTATTTATGTGTACCAAGCCTTGATTTTTATTCTTCTCTAATACTGATAAATATGCGCAATTCCACGTTCAATAATCTGAAGCATTTCAGCCATTGTTTGCAATTTCAAATAAAATTTCAGTATTTATTCTCCTAAGTGTTAAAAGAAAGAACCCTACTATACTCGTTGAAAAATAAAAAATAAAATAAATTCAAAATTGAGAAATTTCATCCTTTTTTTTGCACATTAATAACTCAGGTGATTTCAATGATATTAGGATGTATTTTTTAGAAATTATTTTTAATAAGGTGCAGTTTCCAATCAATATTTTTGAAAAAAATTCGAAAGCTTCTTGTGTTTTTCAAAATTAAGTTTTCGAACTGTATTTCTCAAATGAATACACCTTTTATCTTCTTTAGTTTTTTCATATAGATAGCTTACAATATTATCTACAACCACTGTAAATATTCTTTCTACTGTTAATATCATATGACAAATGCGTCTTTCAGATAAACATTTTTTTTAATAAAAGTAAAGTTGAGATTTGAGATTTGGGTAGCATTCGGAATATAATAATTCTTATACTATATTTACTAACAAATATTCAAAAATGACTATATATCAATTTCATCTCTACAATTCATTATAGGTGTAAAGTTGTGCATGTATATAATTGAACACATGGAAATGCAATAATAAACTATTAGAACTTTACAAAAAAATCTTTGTATATACACCGCATTTCAATTGCCTAGAAATCTACAGTTATAATATAGACAGAAGTACTAAAGATTTCAAACTCTGCTGTTTGTATAAGTTACAAGTAATCAAGTTAAGCAAGTTCAATAAACTATTATAATATGGGGAGGAAGAAAGAAAATTTTTGATTAAAACGATGTGCAGGAAGAATAGTTATTGAATGAATAATAAACCTTAAATCAAATATTAGAATTTTGAAACCTGTGTTAAAAGTCCTGTACTTTGTTTGAAATAACTTTTATATTTCTAGGTGGATGGAATAAGTAAATAAACATGTGTACATTAAAAAAATTGTATTTATTTAACATATATAATTATTATATATAAAACGAACTATATAATATTGGATAATAAATTAACTTATTGATTCCTTAGTATAGTATTGATTCTATTTTATAAGTGTTTTCAAATTAATCACAGAAATATTTGATCAAATATTATGAATGCCTATTCAACAGTTACAAAGATTAAATTAACTATTAAAATATTATCATCAGCTACTACACGCATTATTCAATAATGTTAGGATGTCTTATTTCATTAATGATTGAAATGATTGCAAGTGTATTATTTCTGCTTCCACCTGCTTGTGATTGAAAAAGTACACGCAAACGATCTACCAATACGTTTTGAATTTCCCAGTAATCTGACATTTTTGCGGTTTCACTTGCTTCTACTTTATATTCAGAGGAAAATTCATCTTCAGAATTATCATTCTTAATCGCATAGTTATAATCATCATCACCTTCATCTTCTTCTCCATCATCATCATTATCATTGTCAGTATCACTTTTACTACTGAATCTCACGGATGGAGAATTGGAATTTTCATCAAATTCTTGTTGCTGTTCTTTTTATGTTAATTTTACTTTCGGTTTCTTAACATTTGGTTTCGCTTCATTTTTAACATTCTGTGAACATTCCCTGTCACGTTTAAAAATGGTTAGCTTCTGCTGAATTGCTTTATTGGCCTTATAACCCTGTTTGTTGCTGTCTTGACTAATTGTCCCTATAAAATCAGGTAATATTGTAATTTGATCAATGTGTTTCTTACCACACATAAAATTCTTCATCTTGCAAGAGCATTTCTCGTGTCTTTTCAAATTATCAAGTCGTGAATAATTTTTGAAGCAATTGGGACATATGGAAGTCATTCTATTGCTACACTTGCAACATAATTGACTGTTTATGTAAAAAAGTAGAGTTTATATATTGAAATAAGGGGAAACAAAGAGGAGGAGGAGCAGCAGGCGGGGGATGAGGAAGAGGATAAGGAGGAGGACAATGAAAATGAGGAGGACGAGGTCATACTTTGTGTAAATTGATGTATATGCTTAAGATCCAAAATAAGGCTGTAGCAGGTAAAAATTGTCATTAACAAGAAATTAGAGAAGCTAGATAGCTAGACGTTTATATTGTTAAAAAATACTAAAAACGTGGTAACCTCAAAACAACGCCTTGAAAATTCCCTTACTCTTCCCTGATTTTCCGCTGACCCAGTTTTTACAATTTTCGTTTAACAGTAATATTTAAATACCAGAATTATAATCCTTGTATATTTTTAATACGTTAAGAATCTTTAATAAAAGAAAAAAAAACCTTTTAAACTTATTACTTTAAAAAAATTTTTAAATTTATCTGCTATATCATTAGAGATTGTACTTTACCGACAGTAGATTAACCCTCCAAACCATGAAGGCAGAAAATCTACACAATATCGATCAAGTTAAGAATCTTCAATAACAGAAAATGCTTAATGTCTTAATAAGACGTGCTAATTCGTCTGGTGAACCTGACAAACAAAGCGAACTAGTTGTTTAAAAATACAAGAACGCTAAAAGTTTGTGTAAATCGAAGAAGAAGGAGACGAAGGTAGTAGTGTGATTAAGAGTTGGATTGCGGAAAGGAAGAGAAAGTTAGGGTTGATAGGAGGTCATTCAAATGCGCGAACTAGAAAACAAGGGGGAGGGACGTGGGAGTGTGATAGGATGTATGAAAGTGGGTATTCAGATAGGGTCCAAGCACTTCCCGATAATAGCTATTCAAGAAGAGGAAGGAGTAGACTCGTTACTTGAAAGATGGAAATGATTGATTGCGAAGGTAAGGGATGAGATAGATACAAAGAACGAAAGAGAAAAGAAAAAGACAGGGGGGTGGGACGAGGAATGCAAGGGGAGTGAAGAGAGAATGAAAGAGTGCGTAAGAAAATGAAAGATAGGGAAAATGGAGAAAGGGCAGTTCAATAGGAGAAAAGCAGAGCATGAGAGGATGCTAGAAGGGAAAAAAACAAAGAGGAAAGCCAAAATGCAAGGAAGAAATAGAAAAAGCTATTAAGGAAGGTAGGGCTTTGCATGTGATAAATAAGGAAAGAAAAGGAAGAAAGAGCGTTATTAAAGTAGTAGAATTGGGTGAGTGGAGAGACTACTTCAAAGCTCTTTTAGGGGGAGAGAAAAATATATAGTTGCTTGCGTCAGTTTGTAATGCGAAAGGGACCTCGAAATTAGGGCAAGCTAACACGGGTACGTCTGATAAGCTACGTTTAATTTTTTCAAAAGCGGATTGCTGTTCTTCATTCGAAATCCAACGCTGCTTCTTTTTTAACAGTGAGGTCAAAGGACTAGCTAAAGTTGCATAATTTGGAATGAACTTGCGGTACCAACTTGAAAGTCCTAGGAATCTACGTATACCTTTAATGTTTTGGGGAATAGGATACTTTAAGATAGATTCGATCTTATCGGTATCTGTCTGTAAACCGTTTTCTTTAACCAGAAAGCCAAGATAGCGAACTTGAGAGCAACAGAATTCGCACTTTTCACTATTTATTTCAAAACCAGCCGTCTTAATTTTGTTTAGAACTTTAGATAACCATTTGAGATGTTCTTCGAAAGTTTCCGTGACGATAATAATGTCATCTAAGTAAGCGAAAGCGTGAGGTTCCATTTCAGGGCCTATTATTTTATCCAAAAGACGCTGAAAAGTCGCAGGGGCATTTTTCAGGCCGAACGGCATCCGTTTAAATTGGAACAAGCCACGCCCAGGAACGGTGAATGCTATCTTTTCACGACTACATTTCTTTAGAGAAATTTCGTGAAATCCTTTCAGCAAGTCTATTTTGGAAATATACCTGGCGCTACGCAATTTATCCAGAATTCCTCTCATTTGCGGGAGGGGGTATGCGTCGTTAGCTGTAACTAAATTCAATTTCCGGAAGTCTAGACAGAATCGGTAACCGCCATCGGGTTTTCGTGCATAACTATCGGTGAAGAACAACCACTATTTGAAGGCTCGATAATATCATGGTTCAACATTTTATCAACTTCGGAGGTGATCTCTTGCATGACTTTTGGGGACACTAAATAATATCTCTGCTTAATAGGGGGATGGTTGTTCACGTTGATATCATGTTCTGTCAAATTAGTTAAACCAGGTCGTCCTGTAGGTTCGTGTAGTTCGCGTATCAAAAATTCTTGAAGCAACTCTGCCTCTTTTACCGTTAGTTCTCAAAGCTATTACTGCGTTTAGGGAGTTTCTGGTCTAGCTCAAAAGAATAAACCTGAGTAGGGTTACCCTTGAAAGTCCATACACTATCGTCAATCTACAGGCGTCTAATCCTACAAATAAGCGAGAGGCACCACTATCGAATAGAGCTTTAATCGGTTTTCCTTAAATTTTAAAAGTCAAAACCATTAAGGGTTGAGGACCCACAATGGTGTAGTGGCTGTACGGAAGTTCAGAGAGATTGTATACGGGGGTAGATGTTTTGGAATAGGGTTTGACTTCCAGAATTTCATAAGAAGTTTCTGGTAGATCTATATTAGGGTTAATTTGTCCTAGATTAAGTTAAATGAATTCCGAAAATGGGGTAGGTAAAGAAAGAGTTGGATCCAGTGATACAATATTCGAGACAGGGATGGGTAAGACAGAATTTTTGAGTAATAAGAATTCTTTAGGGTTAATATTAATTTGCCGAGTTTTTAAATCTAAAGTGGCAGTACTTAGTTGATCTCGATCTATTAAGTCGCTTAAAAAAGGATTACTCGGAAGAATTGTAGGTAATTCCGAATTAATGGTTTTAATTCGGATATGTGAGATATGGAAGGCCCCTTCGATTTTCTTCGCGTTAATGAAAGTCCTACCTTCAACATTTAAGAAAGATATATCGCTATCTTTAGGTATATATACATCCTTAAATTTAAAATATTTAATTTCGTTGTTTAAACACTTGACTTCGATTAGCTTTATTAATTCACTAGGCTTAAACCTATTGTTTCTCTTAGAGGGGGCTTTAGTTGTTAAAAAGGTTTTTTCTAAATCCACCTGAGGTGTATTTGCCCTACGATACACCTCAATACTCAATTTCCCGAGCAATTAGGACAGTCAGGTTTGATGAAATTTTTTCTACCACATTTAAAACAGAACTTCTTTCTAAATTCCTTACACTCTGTATATCTATTGCCTGAATCATCACAGTTCCAACACCTAAAATTGGAACTATTTTCATTTAAAGAGGCATTATTGTCTGAAGGGGGTGGGGGTGGGGTGAAAGTCTTGGATGTGGGTGGTTTTGGATCGAAAGAAGGGGTATTTGGACTATTTTGTGATTTTACTTTATTATTTGTTTTATTATCTTTCTTGTATATTGACAAGCAAGCAAAATCAATCGGTTCTTCTAAAAGAGGAGACTCGCTATCCTCATCTAGAAATATGAGCCTCTCTTAATACATATCATTTCGATTATTGGGACTTTTATTTTTGGGATCGCTATATGCGAGGTCCGGTAGTAACGACCGCTCTGGAATGGGGGGAGGTTTATAATTCCTTGCCACGTGATACCTCTCTTCGGCTACATTGGCAAGATACTCGAGTTCGGAAAAATCTTGGATATCATTCCTATGGAGGGCTAAATGTAGTCTAGGTAAAAGATTCCTATGCGCGTAACTAACTTCCTCCGATTCCGACAACCCAGGGGTTAATTTATCAAACATGGCCCTCATTCACGTCAGATAATCAGAAACGGACTCTTTTTCACCTTGAATTCTATGGTGGATCTCTTGTCTGAGTTCAAACTGAAAATCAGAATCGCCGAACCGAACTCTGAAAGCCGCCGTGAATCGATGGTAATTTTGCCATAAATGATTGAACCCTCTAAACCAGTTGAGAGCAATACCCGAAAAAAAAGGAATGACCCTTATGACCGGAATATTTAATATTCCATTTACGCATGATCTCGTACGTTCGGGCGGGACTAGAGGGAGAGGCATAGCTGTCGGGATGCCAGCGACGAGATTCGTGATAAGTGGGGTAGGGGTCTTCGAAGGCTGGTTGCGGTTGACGTGAGGGATTAATTGCATATGTTCTACGAGAGTGGGGATACAGCTCGCGCAGGTAGCACGCTGGATCCTCGTCGTACGCGTGGGGGTAATCGGTCAGGGGATCGACGAGTATCCGCAGGGTGGGGATAGGTGTCAGCGAACTTTGCGTATGTCTATGAAGATCTATTTCAGGCTCGGGGACATATCTAACGTTCGCTCGACTTGAATGCAATTCATCGGATTCGCGGTAACGGTCAGCAACCCGAGTTTCTTCCTCGTGACTAATTCTAGCCTGCGTCATACGAGGTGACTCTTCGTTCCTGTTTATATTATTACCACGGGAAGTATCAATGTGTCGAGGTCTACTGGAGTCGTTCTGTTTAACCTTAAGGTTTACATTGGAATAACAAGGCAGATTGTCCGAATTAATAAGGCTCTCTATCCTTTCAAAATGAGGAAAATATATTTTTGTCTGCGTAGCGACGCTCACTCCCCTTATTTCGAAATTGTGCCCTGAATGGCTGCTAAAATTGTTATGGGAAGGATCATTTATATTTACTTCGTTTAGAAAATTTTCACCTTCTCTTTGATCAAGATTTTGACGAGGGGTGGTTTCTGATGGGTTAAGGGGGTTTGAATTTGAGCACACTGCGCAAAACAATCGCTCGCGCAAGACAGCGAACTTTCCAGCTATTGAAAGATTCATAATTTCCAACTCGATAATGAGACCTTCTTTATTGATGTCGTAAACCCATGAAACTGGTTCCTTATTTTCATCCACTACTAATCGATATTATTTTTCAAAGGAAGATCGATAATAAAAGAAACAGGCGAATAGAGTTTCGAAAGTGCTAAATCGGTATTCAATAATTGTAGGTCGTTTAAATTAAATTTGAAATGGGAAATAAAAGTATCGAGGACTAAACGCTTTGTATACAAGGCGATCAGAGCAAAATAAAAACACAGGTGTACAAATAAACAGTCCGGAGTGCCAGTCATCAAATTCATCTCCTACTATCTTTATAATAACAGATTATAACGTTATCGATATCTTACGTATGAAAACGAGATTTTAAATTGAGAATTGAGAAAATATTAATTTTAAATAAGTTTTAGAATTTTACCAATTATGAGGACCATTTTATCTTCGTGGGCCCCACGTTGGGTGCCAAATTTTGACGCCACTATTTTTTTCTGATAGAATTTTGGGGGTCCTCTTAGTCGCGCACAACCTGCCCTTTACTAAATAATTACTTCAAAATAAATCCACTTTAAGTCGGGCGCCAGTCCTTTCTTGGGACAGATTCAAGAGAAATATTCTACACTTCCCAAAAACAAGATAACCAAAATGTATACCGCAAAAGAAAAACACACAAATAACTCAAAAAATGTTCCTTCATAGATCAGGAATATGGAATTCTTAATTTCAAACCCCACAATTCCTAATCTGTAAAATTTCTTAATTAGATACGCAGGCTATAACTGATAAGAGAGATAATAGGAATGTAAATGAAACAAACTATAAAATAAAAACAAAAAATGAAATAAAACAATCGGGCAGTAACTCTAATTCGAACTAAATGGTTTAGCTCAGTCTAAAAACAAGACTAGGTAATGGTAGAGGGGTCGGATTTTAATGAATTGGCAAAATTCGATTTCACAATGATAATTAAAATTGGTTTATTATTATTATTTTCCAAGGACTTAGGAGTACATTTATAATAATATAAACCGTGGCTTCAATAAAGATTCTAAGTTACTACATTCTCTATAATTTTTAAATTACGTAAATTTACAAAAGAAAACAAACAAATAATTTAAAAGGAAAAGTGGCAATCAGAATTAGAATAACAATTAAACGTATACGGAAAGGGTAAATAGTATCCGTTGGAACAATTTTAAAGCAACAGCGGAAAAATTATAGCACACAGAAATTTCAAGATATAAAATGAAGTCATTTTTTAAGTTAAACTCGTCCATAGGGGGAAGTAGAAATGATCTCTTCTAACACAATTTTATGGGAATACATCGAAAGACTGAGAGAACATTCAAATATTCTAAGATATAAAATAAAGTCCTTTTGGAATCTAAATCATCGATAGGCGAAAGGGGAAATGATCTCTGCTAATACAATTTTATGGGATTATTTTGGGAGACTGAAAGCACATTGAAATACTCTGAGATATAAAATAAAGTAACTTTGAGTCTAAATTGTCTAGAAGGGAAAGGGGAATGATCTCAGCTAATAAAATTTTACAGGAATATATTGGGATACTGAAAGCACATTGAAATACTCTGAGATATAAAATAAAGTCATTTTAGAATCTAAATTGTCTTTAGGGGAAAGGAGAATGATCTCAGCTAATACAATTTTACAGGAATATATTGGGAGACTGAAAGCACATTGAAATACTCTGAGATATAAAATAAAGTCACTTTGAATCTAAATTGTCTAGAGGGGAAAGGGGAATGATCTCAGCTAATACAATTTTACATGAATATATTTGTACACGGAAAGCACATTGAAATACTCTGAGATATCAAATCAGGTCATTTTAGAGTTCGAATTTTCTATAGGGGAAAGAAGAATAATTTTAGCTAATACAATTTTACAGGAATATATTGGGAGACTGAAAGCACATTGTTGCGGTTTAATCTAGATAAAATGGTAAGGTACATGATTTCGGACTCGGCGTTCCGTTAAAAAAAATATTTCACAGATACATAATAATAGTAATGCAAATAACAATCATATAAAGGTTGGTATGATTTTGCCAAGAAGTAAAATTATTTAAAAGAAAAAAACAAACAATATAATTAATAAATTAGGACTTAATTCCTTGACCAAACCATAAAGAAAAGGACAAAAATCCTACCTGCGTACAAATTAATCAGCGGAACGTCGGGGAGCACGTGGTTCGCACAAACTAGACTGATTTCGAAATCTACGTATGCTAACGCGATTAACCGTGATTGATGGGCTAAATAATGAGTGTCCTCCGCAGAGGACTAATTTTAATCGCTACGGTCAAGAGTGAGATTCTCATGTAATCTCGTTTCCATTGGTCTTTCCTATCGCCTTTTCTTCTCTTCGTTGTGTCTTCCTCTGCTTCGCTGAACCAAGTCATCGACCAAGTTTCTTTCCTTCGAACAGCAGATGTGATTTTGGACTCCTTGACTCCCAAAACAATAGATGAGAGAAACATCATCAACAGCCAGAAATAAAATAAAATATGCAAGGTCGCGAAATTACCTACTTTATCCATAATTAAGCTGGTAATCGCCTTGGTCCATTTTCACCAGAGACATGTCGTGGATCTCAGATGGCCAAAGAGAGAGAGCAGATACGATAATCCAGGAGGGAGAGCCAGAAGAAGAATACGCAGAAGGTCACAAGAAAGAAGAAACCTCGCTAAGATGGAGCTGACGACAGACCCTAGTCGAGGACGGAATGTAAGGTGGTGGAGACCTTCACGATGCACCACTCAAGACCGCAAAATTTGAAAGCTCTCAAAGCGTTGTTTCCAGGTGATCACGGAATATTGAATCTTGAATGTCTTCACAACAGGATTATTCTGGTTACAGCAGATAGAGTCAAATATGGAAGAGAACCTTTTCTTAAAAAGGTCAGGGAGCACGAAGAAGTGGGCAAATGAGCATTTCTGTACAAAGAAGCGGAGAATGATGCTGAAACAGTCAGACTTAACTTTAGTATTAGGGTTGAGGAAAATGCATCAAATGTTATCCATCTCGAGTACTCACTCCTCAAAGCCCGGATTAAGAAAACACAAGAGAAATACTTTCGTGAACAGCTCCTTGATAAAAGGATGCACGGCATCTTCCTCAGAAATGCGGAGGATCAGTCGATATCGTGTGAGCTAACTTTTGCTTTCCTTAAATCACGCAGATTGAAGTCTGGCTTTGAGGGTTTCATTTTGGCATGTCAAGACGGTGTAATTTCCATCCTAGCATTTAGCTCACATACTATCTAGTTTTTCAACTCAGGCGGGAACGACCTACATCCAAAGGCACAATGCGGCACTAAGAGTGCTTTATTACCATCTCTGTCACTCTCACGGAATTAACCTTTATAGCACTCCTCTAAACGCTCAGAGGGAAATCGAGTCAATTGTCGATAATCTGAGGTGTGGCATATACTGAAACTTTATATTCTCGATAATTGTTTCGGTTGCACAATCGAGGCCAGACATGGTTCTTCTTGACTTCGAGAAGCGAACCATGTTAGTTATCGAATTTTCGGCACCAGCTGACAAAAACGTCATAGCGAAGGAGAATGAAAAGAAAAAGAGAAAGAAAGGGAGTTGCGACGATTTTACTCGAAATATTATGTTAAATTAATCGTCCTTGTCATCAGCGCTCTTGGAGGTACCAAGCTTTCACTGGTTAATAGTCTGAAAAGCATCCCTGCGTGTCAACAATATGCTAAAATACTTGCGGGAAAATTGCAGAAGTCGGCCGTCCTTTTGTCGTTCCATGTCCTCAAGGTGGACGAGATTTTTGCCAGATCGTCGTATTGATTCCGTTACAGACAGTAACCACCAATCTCACGGTCGTGAGACGTGGTTATGGATGAAATTTTACCGCGATTTCCTTGGGAGCGGGTGCAGTTTTTTAGATTAGCACCCGCTCCCGGCGAAATCCTGCGGTTG
>NC_046658.1:8916784-8919250 GCF_010883055.1 Belonocnema kinseyi
CGGGCGTGGATGCTAATTTGGAAAATTGCACCAGATCCCAGCGAAATCGCTGTAAAATTTCAGTCACAACCATGTCTTACGACCATGAGATAGGTAGTTACAGTCTGTAACGGAATCAATATGACGACCCAGTTAAAGCTTCGTGCACCCCAAGAACACGGAGCGACCCAAGAACTACCGCTTTCTGCATTTTAACCGCAAGCATTTAGCATATTGTTGACACGCAGGGATGCTTTTTAGAACATTAGCGAGTGAAAGCTTGGCCCCTCAAAGAGCGCGGATGATTAAGACGATTAGTTTAGCAGAATACTCCGGGTACAATAGTTGCAACTCCCTTATAAGGTCTTGATACCTCTCTTTCTTTTCATTCTCCTTCACATTTCTGTGTAAAATACCGTGCATCCTCTTATCGAGGAGCTGTTCACAAAAGACTTTCTCTTGTGTGAAGAGGGTCTCTTCCATTTGCAACTCTATGTGCTGTACCCAGAATAATCCTTTTGTGAAGACATTCAAGACTCAATATTCCGCTGCCACCTTGACGGCTTGAAATGTACAGTCGCGGAACGGAAGACTTAAGATGCATGCTTTTGTTCATGTGCATAACCTTTCTTGTCCCGATATCAAGGGATCTGAGCTCGTTCCTGGTCCATGGAACTACTCCAAATGAAAAGAGTACTACCTGGACGGCAAGCATGTTCGTTGCAGATACTTTCTTCCTCGCCGACAGTTCGGAAGACCAAATCTGCCAGATGAGACGTTTGAATCTGCTTCTAAGAGTATCCTATATAGATGTCACATACTGAATGCTGGCTCTGTGGCACGCCCAGGTATGTATAAGTCTCTCCAGCGCAAAGGTGTCGTATAGCGCTTCTATCAACGAGCTCAGGATCTTCAGGGATGACATTAAGTTTCACTCGCTTCAAATAAATCTTGGCGCATTTGTCTTACCCAAATTCTATTCCAATTTCCTTAGTATATCGTTCGACAATCCCTAGAGCTAGATGTAGTTGCTCTTTGTTTTTAGCATAGACCTTAAGACCGTCCATGTAAAACACATGCGTGACATTGCACTTTCGATCTGCAGGTTTGCCGTACAAGTACCCGTCGGAATGGCGAAGTGCTAGAGATAGTGGCAATAATGCAAGGCAAAAGAGGAGTGGGCTCATGGTGCCGCCCTAAAAGACACCTCTCTGAAAGGTGACCTTGTTAGTTGTCACACGATTTTTTCCAGATGAGATAGTAAATCTGGTTTTCCAAAGCGGCATCAATCTCTATATGCACCTAACTATTTGCGGATGAACCTTTAAGATTTCCAAAAGACAGATGATAAGTCTATGGGAGATCGAATCGAAAGCTTTCCGATAATCAATCCAGGCCATCGATAGGTCACGCTGGTAGATTGCTGCATCTTTGCAGACACATATATCGATGAGCAGGTTCTCCCGACATCCGGCTTCGCCTTTCCTTTGAGCCTTGTTGTTCATACATTTCTTGCCACACAGGTTGAATTTCCCGAACAATTCTATCATTTAGGATAGCTGTGAATATCTTATAAAGTGTGTTCAGACAAGTTATTGGCCTGTAATTCTTCGGGTCAGCTAAGTTGCATAGTTTCGGCAGGAGTATTGTGCGCCCTTTCACCAACCACTCTGGAATCGGCTCTCGCGCGCGAACTTTCGAACCTTGGCGGTAAAATTCCTGCCAGATGTGATGTAGTGAATCACACACTGAATGCGGGACGCGTACTGTCTTGCCCAGCCTATCTTTATGGCAAGTTGATGCATTCGTCTTTTGGTCTTATGATCAAAGGTTGGTTTTGTTTTATGGTTCACATCGCCAAAGCTCTCGCTACATTATACACACAATCATTAATAGCCCAGAGATCGGATTCCAGGGAAAAATGTCCACGAAGCTCGTCATCCATTTCAGCCAGATCTTTAGGCTTGAGAGAAACCTTGGTGTAAATGTTTCTCCGGGACGTAAAGAATCGCTCTTCCTCTATTGGATGCCTGTCCGTGGTTGGTCTGAGTATCGCCTCTCTTTCTCTGTTGCCAGATCCCGCTGATCCATCGCATTGAATCCATTTTCATTGGCTTCCCCAGCTCTAAATTGGTCGGCATTGTTAGCCGACAAATTTTCGGAAGCCCTGCGCGTTCTGTTGTTTTGAACCGCATTTACTACAACTATGTTGGGTTTTGTTATTGTTGTTCCCACGAGAAGCTAGGGAAAGGGGTTCGTCCATCCTTTTAGAGGCCCGCATGCAAGGATAAGGCTGCGTACTCTTAGAGGTCGCCCGGTATCCCTGGGTCACCGTTCTAGGCACCTCCGCCAGATGCCATTCAGCTTTTGGCACGGTTTTTACACCTCCGCTTGTGGGTTAATTTCTTCGGGGACCACCCCTGGACAATTGTCCGGGACTGCCTACTTGTTTTTGTAAACATATTCAGCAGAAACCCTTGGCACAGG
>NC_046658.1:8919350-8937879 GCF_010883055.1 Belonocnema kinseyi
AGCCGCCGTTGCAACCGATTCAAGCAGGTCTTAAAAGTACACTCGAATTCTTCGGTGCTTTTGTTTCTAGGGACCAGGTCTTCCATTCTAAGCGAGGAGGGGTCGACAAACCGAATATTAATGGGTATTTTAACGACGTGCCCCGAGGCGTGACAAATTGACTGAACTTCGTGGACAATCAACTTGTGTTTTAAAAAGGTCTCTACCGCTATTGTGGGGACAGGTTACTTAGGTAGCTTGGCTCTTAACTTTTTCCCCCTCTGGTCGTAATTGTCCTAGTAGCCTCTTTTGGCTTTCTTACGGCGTGCGCCGTAAGAAAGATATGAGGCAGAGAAGGCCGGGTTAGCTTCCTGGGATTTAAAGTTAGCAAACCAATACATTACTATTAGTTTATAATAATAGAAACGTGAAACAAATGGAAAGATTGAAGATGATATTGATTGTGGTGGAAAAATTTATTGTACCGCTGTCACCAATTATTTTTTACATATCGCTATTATCGATTATGATAAATAGTACGCCGGAGGGTCCAAACAGTGCACTAGGGTGAGGCCCTAGTGGTTTATTTTTATGTAGGATCCAACTATTTCTTGAAGTCCACCATTAATTTCCGACAATTTTGAATATAAAGGGGGATGTTTTAGGTATTAATTAAGTTTAAAATACTGCTCGTTTCTTTTTCAGGTTAAAATCACATTTATTTGACTGATTAAGCTAACTTAAGAATACCTCAACTCTACTGAAACTGGTTGATAGCCAGTTACGAGCGAATTTCAAAATTGATTAATACGAATCGGGTGAGTGGAACATTCAGAAACAATACGAGCGAGAGAGAGATAAATCATTTAAAGAAATCATGGCTGGCCTGATTCTGATGCTACATTCGGCACTCCCCACGTTACTAAACACGCGAAGTGTCGTCAAAGAGCACACACTTTCAAATTTATTGTCCTTCTGCACACATCTTTATTTCGCTTTACTTTGTTCAGTCAGCCGCGGAAATCTTGTAAAGAACAGATGAGATCTGTTTCGCATCAGCAGTTAATTTTTGTGATGATTAATCGCGTTATGAGACAAGTTCACGTTTATCTTTTATTCAACGTCCCCGAACGTTTGTTACTGTTACTGGAGAGGCCTGGTGCCTACCCGGATGACACCTTGCCAATGCAGTTCCGAAAAACGTAGACGCAGTTAGTTTGAAAATTACTTGATATAATTTTTCCGATTACTGGGACGTACTTCTTGATAAGGTGAGAAGTGGGCGACGACTGCTGGCAAGGCAGGGCAGTGTCCACTGTTGCTATACAAAATATTAGAAAATCAATTAAACTTATACCCAATAATTAATCAACAGTGATCTCTCACCAATTTTCAATTCCACTGAGGATCATTTTAATTTTCAGGTTTTTATGCCCAAAAGTCAGTTTTTACCATTATGCGTAATTGACAGCTTAATAGTTTAAACTAGGAACAAACGAAATAATTCAAATCAATCATTTAAATGAAATCAAACATTCCCACTCTAATTTAATTTCAATATCCTGGCTATCAGCCGTATCATACGAATTGATCAGTATTTTTAATCACTTATTTCGCCCTTAGAATGAAATAGGGATTTTTGATTAATTATTATTTGAGGTAGTACTTATGTATAGTGAAGTTACCGATGTTTTCTGAATTGTTGAAGGTTTTTGTTTTCTTTTTGAATTATGATCAATTTTAGCAGGTATTTATTAATTTATGACTAATTTGTTCATTAATTATGTGCGCTAAACAATTGTCTTTTTATTATAATAATTACTTAAATTCAACTTCCAAAGAAATTCAAAGAATTGAAACTACTAGTTTTCTAAATACTAGGTAGTATGGTTAAGATTTCCTACCACCAGCACCTAAAGATGCTTTTGTGGCGAGCATCGATTGATTGTTTTATTGAGGATGGTAGCCTAGATTGCTATTGATCATCGACTTCTCGAACTTTGTACCATAGGGCTAAAAATTTAAATTAACGTATTTTAAAGGATTTTATGACTCTTTTATTTCTGCGTCAAATTTATTTTATAAATAATTAGTATTGTTGAACAAACATTTTTTAGCCATGCGGGGACTCGGGAGTATTCGAAAAGCATGCCGTGTACGGAGGTTCATGAAATGTTATTCATGTGGTACAGGTCCTTAGATTGCATTATTTTCATCGATAATTAGGGATTGACAACCACTCCTGAGTTGTGAATGATATTATGTATATATATATCTATATACATAGATTATTGATAAACTGTATGTCTTTTGTTACTGAAGGGTATGTATTATTAGAAAGGGAGGGGTAAGCCTTAGGTGAATTTTTAAAATATCCGGTCCCAATTTCCACAAGTCGCTGCCAGCGTTTGAAATTTTGAAAGGGATTGTCATCTTTAATAACTTTTCTTTGGTTGAGGTCGGTCTGCAAGTATCAGCACTGCATGAAATATTAGAAGTCGTACTTAGAGTGTGCGTAACCGCCGTCCACCTCCATCCATCTCATTGTATTCTTCCGACCGCGTGGGGGGTTTGTTTATGTGTGGTGTATATCGGAACGTGGTCATAATTTCGCTCTCTCTCTCTTTCCTCGACCAATGTTCCATCCATTGTGATACGTTGATGTAAAGACAAGATGAGGCATCCAGCATGGACACCATACTTCCTAAACCGCTATAAGTACAAAATGGAAAAAGCCAGGGAATTCCTGGGTTGACCCAAGAAAGACATAAGAACATTGGTTCAGATGCTAATGGGCAAATGGGGCAAAACCCCAAGACCAATACCCGGCATTAGCTAGGCTTAGACGGCAAACCCTTACCATACTAGGCTTTACCATGTGGTCTGGGGTCAACTACTGAGAAAAAATAGTTAAATGTGTGGTACAATAGGCTTTATAATTTGATCACCAGAAGAGGTGAAAGAGGCTTCCCGCCCATAAATATACAATGATCCAAAGACGTTTAAAAGATATATTTCGAACTTGAAGCATTTTAATAACATTATTTGACCTTACATAGGAGAGTTTTTAAAACGTTTAAATAACGGCTTTTGACTTTTACGTCGAAGAAACTTTTTAGGACGTTTCAATTACGTTCTCAAATTTTGTGCCAACGTGGCCATTTACACGCTTTTTATAAATTGCGCAGTATCGTAAAATCCCACCGTGGATCATGTGCGGTTAGCAGCAGGTCACGTCCGCGGCAGCGGCACAAACGCTGAAGAACATCAATAGATCGATTTAAAAACATCCTAAGTCACTTAAACTAACGTTCCATAAACAAACAGTGCTCCAGAGACGTTTCAAAGACGTATTTCGAACAAGAAACGTTTTTAAGAACATCAACTAGTCGGCACGAAGGTTAAAGAACATTATTAGAAAGGCTCAAAAATATTTCAAGTCAGTTCAAATAACTTTCCATAAACATACAATGTTTCAAAGACGTTTAAAAGATATATTTCGAACATAACAAATTTTTAAAACATTATTTAATCTTACATAGGACAGTTTTTAAAACGTTCAAATAACGTCTTTTGACTTGAACGTCGAAGAAACTCCACGGCAGCGGCTTACCATTAAAAAAAGAGGCCTGAAGAGTAGGAAGTTTGAAATAAGTATTTTAATATAACGTTATGAGAATGCAGCCAACTTTTTCGAGAAAATATTCTAAACGTTACAGTAACTCATATATGTACGAATATTAAAATTTCTTAAGGGCATGCTCTTCGTGACCACGTGACCAAACTAGTCCCCAGTCATGAGCATTTTTTTGGTGTTCACTGTGTCCACACGGATTGAAATATTATGTTTAAATTTTGGCAGAATAAATAAAAAGCACTAAAGAACGTTTTTATACATCAATATGTTTATGTTTTCAAAGAAAGTTTACTTATAAATCGATGAAATAGAATATTACCATTCGAATTATAGAACTTTGCAGATAATTTTTGGTTTGATGCATTTCGGATTTTATTGTTTGCGTATATTGAGCACTGATACCAATTTTGTACTAAATCGTCTAAGCCTTAAAAAAAATTAATGTAAGCAATAAAATTTGCACATTCGTTGCCAATCAACAAATAAGTATCTGCATAAACGTATCCAATCATTATTTTTGGAGAATTTTTAGCGATTTCTAGCGGAAAGAAAAAGAAACTTTGAACGTCGATAAAGTCGGGATCACATGAATAAGTTCATTCATAAAATTTTGTGTGGAGAATGAAGTTTTTTTCATTTTTTTCGGACCTCACTACGTCCATACGGATTGAGATATCGCGTTCGGGATTTAGGAATTTATACCGAAAGGACTAAGGAACGTTTGTATATATCAAAATGTTTATATTTACGAAGAAATGTTTGTAGTGAAATACTACAGGAATAGGAAAAAAACATTTAATGTCGATAATATAGAAGCCTCCATTTAAAAAAGTCGAGGAACATCTTAGAATGTGATACTCGAAAATCAATCCAAGTCCCATCTTGAGAAATGTTCATATTCAGAAAATAATTAAAGTTTTCTAATGGTTATATATTCTTGTGGATTTTTTGTACTGTTGTGAAACAATTCTAAGTTATACCAAACCAATAATAATGAAATTTTTCCCGGGGGCGAAAGACAAGGCAAGTCCGACGCTGAGCCCCACCGGTTGGTTCACTGTCAACAATAGTTATCAGCTGATCGATACAATGTCAAAAATAAGACGTCAAGAATTATGGAAATTGGTTGGAAAACTTCGAAGAGTAAATTTGATCGCATTTCTGGTGTTGCTATTTTTCCAATTTGAAATTTATCTTTTATTTTTAGGACCAAAAAAATAAAAATCATTCTACACAAAAATTTCATGGACGAACTTAGTCACGTGATCTCGACTTTATCGACGTTCCAAGTTTATTTTTTTCTCCGTTAGAAATCGCTAAAAATGCTCAAAAAATGATGGGTTACGTGTGTGCAGAGACTTATTTGTTGATTGGCAACGAATGTGCAAATTTTATTGCTTAAATTTATTTTATTTTAAAAGTATTCAAAAAAATGATGGGTTACGTGTGTGCAGATACTTATTTGTTGATTGGCAACGAATGTGCGAATTTTATTGCTGACTTTTATTTTATTTAAGGTTTAGACGATTTAGTCCAAAATTGGTGTCAGTGCTCAATATACGCGAACCAAAAAATCTGAAATGCATCAAACCAAAAATTATCTGCAAAGTGCTATAACTCGAATGGTAATATCCTACTTCATCGATTTATAAATGAACTTTCTTTAAAACTATAAACATATTGATGTATATAAACGTTCTTTAGTGCTTTTTATTTAATCTGTCAAATTTTGAACACGATATCTCAATCCGTGTGTACACAGTAAACACCAAAAAAAAATGCTCATAACCGGGAACTAGTTTGGTCACGTGGTCACGAAGAGCATGCCCTCAAGTATAAAATCTATTTTTTCAGGCATGTGCCATTATTTTGTCGATTGAAGACCTTTTACTGTAACTAAATAAAATAAAATATTAAAAATGTCAGGTTAGTGACAGTGTTGCAGTACCATATCCTAACCATCCTGATGGCTGACATTTCCACCAAGTCTAGCATTTCGTCGAGGTACGTCATGCATGAAACTTTACTATTCCACGAAATATTTTAGCCTTTTTTAATTTAATCGTAAGGATTTTTAGTTGGAAAATTGTTGTATTTCAACAAAAAACTGAGAAAACAATTACATGCATAAAGCGCTAACCATTCGCGACTTTTTCGACTGCGCAAATCGGGGCTGCCTGAACGCAATCTCCTCATGTGTGTCCCCGCGCACTTCTCCTTCCCGCTACGCTGCTTCTATATTTGAGACAAGAGTTGGAACAGTCTTTCTAGTGGGCAAAAACGTTAAAGAACATTATTACAACGATTTACAAAACCTCCTCAGTCATTTCAAATAACATTCCATAAACATACAATGTTCCAGAGATCTTTTATAGACGCATTTTGAACATGAAACGTTTTAAGAATATTATTTGGTCTGTCTTAGGGCAGTTTTGAAAAAGTTTAAATAACGTTTTTTGACTTGTATGTCCAAGAAGCGTTTCTAGGACGTTCCAATTACGATATTAAGTTTCTTGCCCACTGGGTTTTATCCCTTGTGCTGAGAAACTGCATGGGCCAGCAGTTTTAAGAATTATGCAACCGCATTTATTGAACTTAGAGTCGGGTGTATTTGCCTGCAGTATTATTGATATTGGCTATTGATTTAAAATAGACCCGCGTTTTTCGGCAATTTCACAGTTGAAAAAGTTGCTTGCAGCGCCCCTTATTAATAAAAGAATGGGGCAAACAGTAAACGTCGCTTGATAAAAATAACTTTCCGACTCGCGGTAGAGGTGGGAGCTCATCCAGTCTTAAAATAGTTGGTCGTGAACGTTTCAAGGCCGTTAGCAGGGGTGGCAGTTTAATGTAATATATTTCACCTAGTTAGTCAATAAGTCGCCCTAAGAACGTTTCTTGGACGCATAAGTCAAAAAACGTCATTTGAATGTTTTAAAAACAGTACGTACAAGAAATGTTTTCAGCAAGTTCCAATTACGTTCTAAAATGTTGTGCCCACTGGACTACTAGAAACTTTATTGTGCAGCAGCCTCGAAACACTAGTGATGTGCAATATTACTTTGGATTGATTTTTCTAGATTTTTGGTTAGGTCGCGAAAGGGAAACTTTTCCCGTCTTTCTAGATTCAGTTTTTAACCAGTTTAACAAAAACATTCAATGTACACAAAAACTTATTTATATTGAAAACGGAAGACCTGATGTAAGTCATTGAATTATAACATTTAGTTATGAAATTTGAATAAAGGAAAATTTCTTTTTGTAACTTGTCATTTTATTCAAATTTGTATGTACAGTATTCTACTAATTATTAGTTAATATTGTCAATAAACGTAGGTAGCTATGGCAAAATAAAATAATTAAAAAAATAATCTTTCAAGTATGTCTTCAGATGGTGAATGTTGACATGGTCTTTATTTTCATTTGCCACATAGAGAGATACAGATTACATTCAAGATCAAAATAATTTTTAGTCACGCTATACATAATCTGTTCGTGTACATAACTTTCATTCACCCTGATTAAAATAAGTATCGAACAGCACTGCTCTTTTTTGGGTCTGATCCTAAACCTGCTTGATTTGGCTGACTTTCGGCAACTAACTACTTCAGTTTAGAAATTTTCTGTAATCCGGTACGTCTGCGTTCCTGAAAATATACAAAAAAATTAAAGCTTAACTTTATACGACGCAAAAGTGTTAAAGTAGTAGTTATTAAGAAGTCTACTCTGAAATCATTAGAATTTCTTACACGCAGAGCTGGATTAAGGGAAGTGTGCAGCTTAAAATGTTGTCACCAGAGAGTCACTTTCCAAGTCGCCTTCATGTTTAATGATAACTTGTTTGGATTTTTAAAATTCATTTTCAACTTATTTTGGATCTTATAAGATTGGAGTTAAATTTTCGTGCCCGGAATTCTGCTAACCGTAGTTTAAATGTATCAAGCTAATTTTTTTATCATATGATTTTCTTGATATTACTTTCTTGTTATAGGGAAGCGGGCCTCAATTTGCCTTAAGCCGACTCTGCACAGAAAAACTTGTTTTCTGAAAAACCAACTTTTTTAGATAAGTCGTATTGAGCTTTAATAAATCTTCTGGGAAAAATCTTAGACCTTCTAAACGGATTACTGGAAGTCTAGCAATTCCCAGAAACAAGTCTTAGTATCTTCCGTTTGGCTGAAGTCAAGGTTTTAGGACCTAAGCCTAATAAGTGCTTTCAGAATTCATAATTCATAATTTCGTTAAGCAAATATATACTACGTACGCCTACTTAAACTTTATATATGTAGTTAAAGGAAAGAATCATTGAACTTTTTAACTTTAATAATTTTAAATCTTTCATTCATGGACCCTTTTACCTTAAAAGTGTGGGAATATGCTCTGAAAAGACTGTGTGAACTCAGTTTACCACTCAATTGCTATTTGAAAACAAATTGTATTTTTTTTAATGAGAGCATCGTTTATAATTTATTTACGTGCCTCGTGATTGCACTGATCGTTCGACTATACCTTCGGCAAACTCCAACGTGTCGCGCGGGGCTATAGCGAAAATTGCCGAATAAAATATTACATCTTATAACTAAGCACTGGGTTGTTAAAATTTTTTCATATTTTGACGATATATTGCACTAAAATAAACGAGATCAGTATTTACCACCTTGATCAAAAAGTTTTAGGACTCGTCACCGTGTGGCGCTCTCGTTCGGCCGATTTCAATTCTCCTTGTTTTGTTGTGTTGGTAGAAGTGTCATTCACGTTCTGTTAGATTTTCATCTTGATAGCTTGACATTTGTTGAAGTGACGCCGTATTGTGTACATCTATCTTTGTATGTAGTTTCGATTTTTCACAACAAAAAATGTTATCGACTTTGCATCAACGAGTTATCTAACGACTTTGTTTGGCTAAAAACGAATCGATTACCATCGAACAACCACTGAATTCACCTGATTTGGCTCCTATTCGCTCGACTCAAGAAACTGCTCCGCAGAACGCGTTGCAGCACCCGAAATGAGGTCATGGAAAAATCGAAGATGGCTCTGATGGCTATACAGCAAACCGATTATGAAACATTGTTTGAGGATGGGATCAAGCGCTAGCATAAGTGCGTTGCAGTCGATGGGGAGTACTTTGAAGGGGACAATATCGATTATGATGAATAAATTTGTATTTTTTATTTTGAAAATAAAGTCCTAAAACTTTTTGATCAAGGTGTTATGTTAATTAAATATCTTTAATATGTATCATGCCTAGAGCTTTAAAAAGTTTTAAAAAATTTGTAATTAATTGTGTTTTATCATAAGTAGGCTAATGTTATGAGATGTATAAGGTGGCAATGCACGTAGGTAGCTGTAAAATTTTCATGACATAAAATCGAATTGTTTAAAACTTTAGATAAACAAACATAATGGAATAATGTTAAATTAGAACTACTATTAACTTAAATACAGTAATTACATGGTTGGGCTTCAAAATATTTATTTAGGAGATTCAATCTTACTTAATCTAATTTCATACTATTTGGACGTTAGATAACCTGTCTTTCACCATAAAAATGTTCTTGATTCGAAGTCTGTTGTGTTTATAAGCGAAATAAAATCAGAACAGTATTCCGGGAGAGAGAATAAGACTTATTTGACTGGACATGAATGCCATAAAATGAAAGCAGAGCATTTTTTACCTCAAGACCAGCTGCCTACGGTAGATTGATAACATAGAAATAAAAAGTAGCAAATATATTATTTACTTATTGGGCAAAAACGTTAAAGAACATTATTAGAACGGCTCAAAAAACGTCCTAAGTCATTCCAAATAACGTTCCATTAACATACAGTCCAAGGTAACAAACGTGCCTGGCACATTACCGGAACAATGGTGGCAGACGGCAAACAGTGGTTCAGATGGTACGAAAAGGTGATCAAAAATAAAACAAATGAATTTGTTTTGTTTTTTTAATGTAGAATTGCTGTCAATCTATTAAAAACTATTGGAAGTTGATTAAAGTACAAAAATGATACAAATATATTTTTATTTCAGATCGTTTTTTAGGCTTCAAAGTTTAACAATTTAAGAACTGGATAACAACGCCTAATATACACTTTAATTTTAGGGGGTGCTATTGAGAAATTTCATATTCATAAGTTTTATTAATTTTTTGAAAATTATATTGAAGGTGTAACATTCTTTTTCATTGAATCAGCTTTCGGTTGAAGAAGCTTAAGTGCAACACCTTGCGTACAAAAAGTGGAAATCCTACGTCTCAGTGAAATATCTTATGCATTCATTTCAATCAAAGATTTTTGCGACAAATTACGACTTTTCAATTGGAACACTAATAACGAGGGCTACACAGACGGGAATTTGCACTCGTCGAGGCGTACGCTTATCCCTCGTAGCAGTTTGATTTAAAGAAGTATGAAGCAAAATGTTCTTGCAAGATACCTTTAAGATCATTCAGCAATTGTACTACAATAAAAGGCTAGGTTTTAGCAATAGAATTTTTAATTCTGTTTGTTTATATACCAGGAGCGAATTTCAATGAATTTTTTGTACATTATTTATTTGCTTGCATAATTATTTTTTCGTCAATAATCACCTCCCTCAAACTGATACAACAAATTACATCTACATTAGAATTTTGAAATCAGGAACTTGAAATAATATTATAAATTAAATTTCAGGCATTTATAGGGTTCTTTGAAATTAAGCCCACGTTTCATATTTCCCACTTTGAAATTTTTTAATTTGTATCGCATATTCAAATAAAAAAACTACTCTAAATTTGAATTAGTTAAAAAACATATACTTATTTCAATCAGTGACTCAATTCTAGCTATAAAACAGTTCTTTTTACTAATGTATCAGTAACAATTACTAATTTATTAATAAAAACTACTGATAAACAGCTACAATTGAGCCACTAAATGAAATTAGTAAACATTTTAACTGATTCAAATATAGAGAGTGAACAATGTTTCTGAACTGGATTTATTAAAATTGTATTCATGCCCCGTAAAGTATTCACAAAATAAATTTTATACAAATCGGATAACATTTCCACTTATAATACCCTTTTTCTACCATCTGAACCATTGTACAGAATGCCAGCGATAAAGCGTCGTTTGGTCACACGATTTTCGCTTTTGCAATTGAGGCGTGAGTCAGTTTTATGAAGAGCGACGATTCATGAAACATTGACGCCATCGCTGCCACATCCGGTCTGCCCGCTTTCTGTTATTATTTTGCATGTAAAAACTTGTGAAATTTCATAACTTTATCGTCTTTTTGGCATATTTGATTCATTTACGGATAAATGTGCAATCAAAATGGGTGGACATCAATGTATAGCTCCGAACTGTAAATCCGGGTGCGACTTAACCCGCTCAAGTGGAATAAAAAAAGTTTTTTTCTGCGTACCAAAAAAGATTTAATTGTTAAACCTGGACAATTAGTGTGTAAAGATTACTTTTTGAAAGATCAGATCATTTGGAAAAAGGAAGTTTTAGCTCCTAATGGAACGGTTGTCGCGGTATGTATTACGACTTATTTACACTGATATCTTTTAACCTAAAATAATTAAGTGGCTCTGACGATTTCATGACAACATTGATTTTCGAATTTTAATATATTCTTCTTGTTACTGAACTTTTACATTATTGTGATAGTGTGTTAAAGGATAGTTTTAATAGTTTTTGAAATTAAAAAAATATTTCAAGACCCTTACTACCAGTAAGAAAAATGTAAAATTATCATTAACGACACCCTACCAATAGAAATCTCAGAGTATTCTCAGGCAAAATATTTTGCACATTATACTTATTTATAACAATATATAATATAAATAAAGTTAATTTGATACAAAATTCACTTGATGACTGTAGAGAAAGAATAGCTGCAATATCTACAGATTGCTTATCTGAAGAGCTGAATTCTCATAGATTGAGCAAAAATGAAAAATTGGCAATGAAGGAAATACTTTCTGCAGCTAAGAAGAAGAATAGTAAGAACAGAAAGTATTCAGAAGACTGGATTTTATTGTGTATGCTTCTCCACGTGCATTCACCAGCATCTTATAATTTCCTGAGAAAATGAACTTTAGCCGTTGCCTTCGATTCGAACAATTCGTCGGTAAGTACATTTTAAGTCACATTTGACAAATAAGAAGAATTACTTACATGTGAGTATACTTTCAATGTTTAATAACTATAAAAATCTTAATATGTGTAAAAAAGTTATTATGTAACTCACAAAAATAAATTA
This sequence comes from Belonocnema kinseyi, assembly GCF_010883055.1. Lineage (NCBI taxonomy): Eukaryota > Metazoa > Arthropoda > Insecta > Hymenoptera > Cynipidae > Belonocnema > Belonocnema kinseyi. Next base: position 8,931,221 of record NC_046658.1, read on the forward strand.
TTATGAGTTTTCTATATATTTTTTCAGCTATTTAGCGCTAATCGATACTCCTTGCAGATTTGATCTTAAGTTTGCGTAATTTTTCAAAGATAATTTAAGAAAAAACCCTACTTTGTGGCGCCACGGACTTCTTTTACTAGGTGAAATGGGAGTACGAAAAAGTATTCAGTTTAATCCAAAAACAATGTCATTCGAAAGTTTGCAGGGCTTTGGAGATGGAAAGCTGCAGAATATAAATGACCTAACAAATCATGCTCTGGTCTTTTCATTTCAACCGTTAGTGGCTTCTTTCACCCAACCAATAGCTCTTTTTACTTCAAACGAAACCTCAACTAATAGAAAGTATTGGAAAGAGATGGGTGTTTCTGGAAAATTGTCAGAGTTGAAATGGTACTTTAATCATCTTACTGATGAAAATCGTAAGATTTTCATGTTTGCTGACATGCCACATTTGATGAAAAATGTGAGAAATCGCATGTACGGAAAAAGCGGAAATGGAGAACTGAAGGTAAAACAATTTATTTTAAGACATTTGAAATCACAATAACTTGAAGACTTAAGAATGATGAAATTGCTATTTTAGAGGTTTCCAGAAATTTAATTTAATTTACTTCAATTAAAATTAGCGAATAAGATTAAACATTACGAACGAATCCATTTCAAATCAGACAGGGCCCTACAATTAGACTCGCAGAGTCTCTCGGGGACGAAATATGGTATTTTACAGAGGAAATTAGGCAATACGTATTTTTCCGATTCGAAAGAAAAAATCTAAAAAGATACGCAAATTTACACTTTGTGGTTTGTTTTTTAAAAATTCTGAATTTTGTTATAAACCTCTATTACTTTTAATTTAATTGATACATTTATTATTTTGTTTTTGATTCTAATAGCAGCGGTTTTTCTGAAAACATAAAAAAATTATTTTTATTAAAAACCGACCTTTGCATTTTTTCACTTGTTTTTATAACTTCTGCTTTGATAATGAAGAGATCTATTGAATTTGTTGCTTGCTAAATAACTTTTGCAGTCAGGAGAGTTCGTTTTTCTTACAAATGCATTTTCTGCTTTTTCTATGAAACAATGACAGACACGAAAAAATGTTAAGACAAAAGTTTGCACGAAGAAAATAATAAAGAAGATCTGCTCGAAAAACCAACCTTTTTTATTTTTCTAAATATTTTTGAAAAGTTTTTACTAATACCAGAAGGGCATCTCATCATTATCTTGCGGGATAAATCATTTTTCAGTGTGGTAAAATTTCCCCCTCCCCCAACCCTGAAAATGTAATTTTGAATTTTTGTCGTCACCTAAGAAGAATATCATAAAAGAACTTTTTTAGCCGTGCAAAATTTTAAGTTAACATTTTTTCTTATCTGTTAATTTGGCCAAGAAAAAGTACAAAATTTGAATGTGAGGAAAAAGAATTCTCCTAATATAAAATTTATTTATCAAGCATCAAAAATACAAGCAATCACGCTTACACCGAGCTAGTCATGTGCTTGAACCGTGATCCTGTCCATCGAACTGCGTGTCGGTACAAAGGGTGGCATTGTGCCGACTTTTGTCATCTGGGGTGTTTTAGAAACGTTTTAAAGACGTATTTCGAACATAAAACGCTTTTAGAACATTATTTGGTCTGACATAGGACAGTTTTTAAAACGCTTAAATGATGCCTTTTGACTTGTACGTCCAAGAAATGTTTTTAAGACGTTCCAATTACGTTCCTTAATTTCGTTTCCACTGGGCTAATGTTATAAGATGTATAAGACGGCAGTTCACGTAGGTAGCTATAAAAACTGTTCATGATAAAAAGCGAATTTTCGAAAACTTTAAATAAACGAACATAGTAGAAAAATGTCATATTAGAACTACTAATACATTTAATACAGTAATTACATGGTTGGGCTTGTAAATATTTATTTAGGAGATTCAATTTTACTTAATCTAATTTCGTACAATTTGGACGTTAAATAACCTGGGTATCATTATAAAAATGTTCTTGATTTAAAGTCTGTTGTGTATATCAGTTAAATAAAAGAAGGACAGAATTCCGGCAGAGAGAATAAGACTCATTTGATTTAACATGAATGCCCTAAACTTAGGACAGTTTTTAAAATGTTCAAATAACGCATTCTGACTTGTATGTCCAAGAAACGTTTTCAGGACGTTCCAATTACGTTCTTAAATGTCGTGCCCACTGGGATAGAAAATATATTATTTATAGTAGCCACGCAGAAAAAAAATCCTGCTAAGGTTACAGGATTTTCGGTTGAAATAGAGACAACATAGATTTTCTGTAAATCCATAAACATACAATGTTCCAGAGACGTTTTAGAGACGTATTTCGAACAAAAAACGTTTTGAGAACATTATTTGGTCGTCGAACGACGAACGTATCGAAATATCGATTCACACTTCCGGAAAATTCATTCAAATTCAGTAATATTTTAGTGGTATTTCAGGGTGTTTCAGAAGATATCTAAAACATTACTAGATTTATTCGAATTTTCTGAAGGTGTGAATGTATATTCTGATATGTTGGTCGACGAACGTTTGGCTAAAAGTGTGAAAGAGCCCTGAAGCCCACACGCAAAAGTAGTGACACATGTCCATTGCAATATACTATCACCCCAGTGGACACATCACATGGACATAGGAAACACGGGACTAGGCATGCCATCTTAACTATCTTGCACTTTTAATAAATATTTACATACCTGGCTAGCCAAGATTTTTAATTAATTATTAACATATAAATATTTCTTTAATTAAATGGAAAATAATTTAATTTCAAGATTTAAGGATAATTGTTCTTTGTGATGATCATCTTCGTAAATTTCCAAGCCGAAACAATACGTTGTTTTTTTTAACGCACCTACTAACTTGAAAGACCGTGGCGACTTTTAAAGCCTTTCTTTGTTTTCAAATTTATTTTGGCGAATAAGATGTTCCTAGTCAAGAATATGGCGATTAATTTAATTATTAATGCCATGCGTCATCTTTCTAGAGAACTTTGTAGGTGTAAGTACTCGTACTATATTATAATTCAATATTTATAGCCGCTTCTTTTAAGATAAAGTCAGCATGTGCCACTTCGCTTGTTTATTACCCTCGTACGGGGTAAATTCAGGTATACTTTACCCACTTATCGATTACCCTGAGCGCCATTGCCCTTACCCTAGCTTATCTTACCCCGAATTAATGATTACCTGCAACATTTTTGACCCTGAGTTTTTTTTATATACGTCTTTTAGTGAAAACTTGTAATATGCGTTTTGTATATTTTACATGAAGTGGTCATTGTCATGAAAAAAATGAGAAAAAATCATGGAAGTTTTAAAGCAAAATTAAGGAAACTGTGTCCAACCTGTGTCCTAACCTGTTGTCGATAGTTTACAAAAAATCGTGTACAGTAATGGACGAAAGATTCAAATACGAGTCAGAGAAAGACTCCTTGACTGTCTGCGAGAATTTGCAGAGCTGTGTTATTGTTTGGCGCCTAACACCAGCAGGGACAAAATTTTTCAATTTTTCACACTTTTAATTTAAGGCAATAAATGAGGATGAATATTAGTAATTTCTAGTTAAAAAATAAGGATTTTTAGGAATTATTTTTAAATTGTAGGAAAATTCCCTTCCCAGTGGGCACATCATTTTAGAACGTACTTGCAACGTCCTCAAAACCTTTCTTGGATGTTCAAGTCAAAACACGTTACTTCAACGTTTTAAAAACTGTCCTAAGTCAGACCAAATAATGTTCTAAAAACGTTTTATGTTCGAATTACGTATTTGGAACGTCTCTGGTAAACATACAATGTTCCACTGACGTTTCAAATATGTATTTATAACATGAAACCTTTTAAGAACTATATTTGGTTTTACTTAGGAAAGTTTTTTAAATGTTCGAATGACGTATTTTGACTTGTACGTCCAAAAAACTTTTTAGGGCGTTCCAATTACGTTTTGAAATGCTGTGCCCACCGGGAACCACGCCATTGGCCGATTTTTCTGATTTACTGATGCAGATACCGACCGTGAGTGTTAGACATTTCTTTACAAGCGCGGCGGGCAGTGACAAAGGATATAAATAGGTGTCACATACTTTCCGCACCGGCACAGGCCTCCTTTCAGTCGTTCATAGAACCATTTCCCTGTTTTACAACATCCACAATTAAGTCTATCTAAGCATGAATTTCATTTTGGATGTAAACCATTCTTTCATTTAATATCTTTTTATGTAAATTCAATTTACAGGCCCACTTTTTAAATTTTAAACAATACGCAATATGAAGGATAGATTCCATAAATCGAATTCACGCATGCAGCATCTTAATTCCGTATTCAAATGAACCCACATTTGGAAATAGGCGATAAAGAACATCTTTAGGACGGCTTAAAATGTCTGAAATCAGTCCATGTAACGTTCCATAAACTTACAATGTTCCAGAAACGTTTTGAAGACGTCATTGGAAAAAAAGGTTTTTAGACCATCATTTAGTCTGACTTATGACAGTTTTCAAAACGCTCAAATGACGTATTTTGACTTGTGCGTCTAACAAATGTTTTTAGGACGTTCCAATTACGTTCTAAAATGTTGCAGTGAGAAAGTGTGCAGTGACAGGCGGTGAGAAGTTTTTACGGAGGAAAGAGAAAGGTATTTTAGAACGAATTGATTGCAGATGGATGAAGTGAGAAGGATGCACTAGGAAGGAAGGTACATGATTTGCTTCAAAAGAATGACATGAAGAAAGAGAAAGCAGAAGGAGAGCAGAGAATAATAGAGTGAAGGTTTAACGGCGGATTATAATAGGTTCTGCCTTTCTAGAGAGAAGAGAATGTGAGAACTGTGTGGGAAGGGGGATGCAAAAGTTGGGAACTGATAAGAGGAATGTCAAGAGATGAAAAGGAGAGAGGTGAGCATGGAGGTATTGTTGCAGGAAAGGGGGGACAGAAGGGCAGTAGCATGTGTGAAGGGGGCGTTGGGTAAGATGGAAAAGAATGGAAGGAAGGAGGAAGAGGAATGGAGGAGGAAGGATTGCAACTAGGAGAGGAAGTAGTTGTAAGAAAACTGTAAATATTTTAAATAGTAGTTAAATATTAGGCGTTAGCCTGTGAGACAGAGGCTGGCAATGCGAGGCATGGCAAGTAAAGAGAGACATTCGTACAGAGCGAGGCGAGGCGCAGCGAGGAAGGTTAGCATATAGAAGCGAGTGGATTGGTTATAAGGTGTTATGTTAGGGCTTCTTGAAGAATATATAGAGACTAGTGTATGAAATGAGGTTATTCACACTTTAATTATGTTTTCTTTTATTATTCAATAAATATGTACATTGGTAATTTTCCTGGAATACGAATGGTGGAGCTCCAATGTTTAGATGTTCTCTATATTCTTCGCCAGCTATTATTTGCTGAGGTGCAAAATCGAAATTGCCTAGATTTAGCGGTGTATCATTATTTCCCTCTACAGTAGAAATGCATATTAGCCGATACTTCGAAGCGCCACTGCCAAAACACAAAAAATAAATTTTCTCATAACTTTTATACAAAAATACCTTTTATCGACATATTTGGTGCTGATTTTGTGTTACTACATTTTGATATGCTGTTCTACGAATAGCTATATATTTTAATTTAATTTCAGCTGCTTTAATAACTACAAGGTCACAAATAGAGTTAATGTTTATATATTGAGACTTTTTATAGTTTAGGGTGATACCTTTCAATTAACATAAGTAATTTACTTGACCTTTAGGTGAACATACTTGATTAGCATAGAATTTAGGACCATTTGAGACAAAAGTTTCAATAAAACTCCCAATATCATAAGCTTCAGGCTCATCTGTCAAATCGCCTGATAAGCAACCTTTAGCTGGGTAACACTCATAAGGCTCATCATTACCGGTGAAAATCATAGAATCAGTATCAAAATAGAGTACGCATCGATTTAATTTTTTAAAATGCCCATCTAACTTTAAACGTGATTGTGCGGTCGTGTATGCAGCTTCGAGTCCATTCGTAATGGTAGAATGTGCTATGGCTTCATCTTTATGAATCCAGTAAGCATAAATGCTTTTCTGGTCGACGGACAAGATATTATTCAGAATTTTATCTGGACTCTGAATAATACTTCCCAGTGAGAACGCAATTCAAGAACGTAATGGGAACGTCCTAACACGTTTCTTGGACGTACATGTCAGAATACGCTATCTCAACGTTTTTCAAACTGTCCTAAGTCAGACCAAAAAATGTTCTAAAACAGTTTTATCTTCGAAATACGTTTCTAAAACGTCTCTGAAACACTTGATGTTTATAAACCGTGATATGGACTGACTTAGGACATTTTTTAGCTGTTCTAATGGTGTCCTTTAACGTTTATGCCCACTGGATTGTCAATTCATCTTTAGTATCAAGGTCTTCAGTTGTCGGCATATTTTGATGCTAAACAAATTTACCCTGAAGAGAAATTAAGCAGCGTTTATCCAAAGAGCCTAGACCAAGATTTTAAAAAATATTTTCGAAATCGAGATGAATGCCCTCCTAATCAAAAATCATTTGTTCATAAGCCTTTTTCTACTTCACAGTAGTAAAATAAGAAAGATATACACAAGGGAAAAGGTACAGGAGGTTGAAGAGTATGTGTACCTGGGCTTCTTGTT
>NC_046658.1:8937889-8951095 GCF_010883055.1 Belonocnema kinseyi
AGAAGGGCAAACGTGGTGATGAGATAGGTATGGGGGCTAGAGCAGAGGTTATTCGAAGATGATTTTGTGAGGAGGATGAAATTGTTAGATTCGCTAGTGATGAGTGTGTTATTTTACGGCGTCGAGGTATGGGAGTAGAAAGTATGTAATAAGGTGAATAGGATATAGGAGAGGTATGTAAAGTGGACACTGGGGTTGACAAGGAATACGCCGAATTATATTGGCAGCAGGGAGACAGAAAGAACGAGTTTAGGGATTATAACAGGAAGTCGAGCGTGTAAATATGAGGAGAAATTTTTGGAAGAGAGGGGAAGTAAGCTGGTTAGGGAGTGTTGGTAGGAGAAGGAGAACAGACATAGTGGTGCAAGGATGGAGGTGGAAAGGAAAAGGTATTTTAGAACGAATGGATTGCAGATGGATTAATTGAGAAGGATTCACGAGGAAGGAAGGAAGGTATAATATTTGTGTGAGAAAAGAGAGCAAGAAAGTCAGGAACATATAACGAGAATGAGGTGCGGTTGCATGGAGAATTATAATAGGTTCTGGCTTTCTAGAGCGAAGGGAATGTGTGAATTGTGCGGGAAGGGGGATGCAAAAGTTGAGCTTGGGTTGGTGAAATGTGAAAAAGTGGAACGGAGTGGGATAAGTATGGAGGTATTTCTGCATGTAAGGGGTGAAAAGAGGACAGTTGCATGGGTGAAGGGAGTGTTGGATCAGATAGAGAAGAAGAGAAGGAAGGAGAAGCAGGAATGGAGAAGAAAGGATTGTAAATAGGAGAGGGAGTAGATGTAAGGAAACTGTAAATGTTGTAAACAGTAGTTAGGTATTAGGCGTTAGCCGCAGAGATGGAGGCTGACAATGCGAGGCATAGCAAAGAAACAGAGACATGCGTGCGAGGCGAGGCGCAGCGAGGAAGGTTAGAATATAAAGGCGAGCAGATTAGTTATAAGGTGTGGAGGGATGTTAATTTGTAATTGTTAGCTGTAAAAAAATTCTGTAAGAAAAACTAGAAGTGTAAGCAAGTCAATTTTTCAAGGCCAGCTGGCCGAAAAATAAACGTTTATCTATCTATATTCTACGAATAGTCTACCTGATTTTGTGAGTGCATCATACTGTATTGCCTCATATTTACACATTTAAAAAGTACTTGTTATCTTATACCCATCTTTGGCCGACGCTCTGAGCTCATCGGATGAGATACTTGTTTTACCTCTCACGCTATAATAAAAAAATGTATAACGTATCCTTTCACCGTAAAAAGCATCTCGAGTATTTAAAGCACTAAGCATTAAAAGAGGATGATCTTTTGAAAACTCTTTTAATTCAAGGTCTTGAGCTTGTTTCATGTCGAAATCACACATCCACATCTGAATGACTTTTCAACCGATTTCTCGAAGTCATTGAATTTGGGCACGTGTTCGATCAAAGCGATCATTCATGCTTTCAGAGTTTTTCCCTACCTCCATTTTTTATTTCTATTCGGCTTATTACAACGAGGTCAACCATACAAATAATATCCGTGAAATGGATACACGTTTTATTGCTAAACTATTCTGATAATAAATGTCCACTAGTGCCTCTTCAGGTAATCGAAATTCAAGAGCGGGACCTGCATGTATTATTTCTAGCTCTAGATCCCGCTCCACAGTTAAAAGCTCTTTGAAAGCTTTCCTTGACTGCTTATTAGCTGGTATGTAGCCTCCATTCAGCAAAATTCCTATTAAATCGGGTTTTCAATCATTTTCCCTACATACTACGGACTATCTCTACTACCCAGTGGGCGCAAGCGTTAAAGAACATCCTTAGAACGGCTTAAAAATGTCCTAACTCAGTCGATATAACGTTCCATAAACATATAATATTCCAGATACGTTTTAAATACGTATTTCAAACATAAAAAGTTTTTAGAACATTATTTGGTCTGACTTAGGACTGTTTTTAAAACGTTCAAAGGACGTCTTTTGACTTGTACGTCCAAGAAACGTTTTTAGGACGTTTCAATTAGGTTCTAAAATGTTGTGACCACTGGGTATCTCCTGGCTAAGGACATCGTGTCAGGAGAGTACTAATCTGCATCGGGTAATTGACACACTTATGTCTCATTTCATGGTTTACAAAAAAGTTATGGAAAAGTACCTTTCTTTGTCTCCTCTAAACCAAAGGCAGCCGGCGTAGCTCTTAAGGGCATGCTCTGCGGTGACCAAGTGACCAAACCAGTCCCCGGTTATGAATATTTTTTTTGGTGTTCACCATGTCCAAAGGCAATTATATATCGCTCTCAAAGTTTGGAATCTAAGAAATGAGACAATAAGTTGCGTTTGTGTATTTAGTTTGAGTAATAATTTTGAAAAAAATTATACAAGACAGTAAATATGCAGAATTATTTTTTGTTTTTTTTTCTTGGTGCCCACTGTGCCCACACGCATTGAGATATTGTGTTTAAAATTTGACAGATTAAATAAAAAGTACCTAATAACGATTGTATACATCAATATATTTATAATTTTAAAGAAAGTTTATTTATAAATTGATGAAATAGGATATTACCCAATTGACTTGTAGGACTTTACAGATAATTTTTGGTTTGATGCATTTTAGATTTTTTTATTTGCGTATATTAAGCACAGAAACAGATTTTAGACTTTTTATATAAGTGTTCATATCCTGATTACGATATCTCAATTCGTGTGGACGTAGTGAGGACCAAAAAATTAAAATCATTCTACACGAAAATTTCATGAAAGAACTTAGTCATGTGATCTCGACTTTACCGACGTTCAAAGTTTCTTCTTTTCTTCGCTATAAATTATTTTAAATGCTCCAAAAATATTGATAGGTTACGTATGTACTAAGTCAGACCAAATAATGTTCTGAAAATGTTTTATTTTCGAAATACGTCTTTAAAACGTCTCTGGAACATTGCATGTTTATGGAACGTTATATGGACTGACTTTGGACATTTTTAGGCCGTTCCAAAGATTTTCTTTAACGCTTGTACTCACTGGGTAATATCAAATTCTGTAAACTGCGCTACAGGGTCTATATTGAAAATGTTCTGGCGCACACGACACCATTTGCACCTTATATTTGTATCGGTATCATTCATATATCCATACAACCACACATCCATACATTCATCGCATACCTGCTGAGCAACACACAGATTAGGTATGTGAAGCTTGGTTGATTCATCTGCTATAACTTTCTCACACTGCTGTGTTTGGAAATCGTAAAAATCTTTAGAACGGCTTAAAAGTGTCCTAAGTGACTCCATATATCGTTCCATAAACATGCATTGTTCCAGAGACGTTTTAAAGACGTAATTCGAACATAAAAGGTTTTTAGAACATTATTTTATCTGACTTAGGACAGTTTATAAAACTTTGAAATAACGTCTTATGACTTATACGTCCAAAAATAGTTTTTAGGACGTTCTAGTTCCGTTCTAAAATTGTGTGACCACTGGGTTCCCTTTATTTTTTTTAGTTGAAGATGTGTGAGGAAACAAAAGTGATTTTGAAGGCAGATTTTCTTAGAGGTACTAAATTGTGAAAAAACGCATATATGATTAGCACCTTATTTTTCCTTTTCAGAATTTATTACGTTTGAGCAATAGCTTATTTTCAATACTGTGCAAATTCTTTTTCCGGTGGAAAATGAATTAGGGAGTATATGCTTTCTGCAACATTCTTCTACGTAAAAGTATTTTAAACACTCTTCACTTTTATTATTATTTCAGTGTTTTTATTAAACTTTGACTCGGGTAAACCCGGTTATACATCATAGCCACGGACTAATTCAAGTGACTGATGAGATTAGAATGTTATAAGTTAATTCAAATAATTTGGCATCTATGTTATACTTTTCTATAAACCATAACCTTCTTATCAATTTAAAAGACCTTAAATTGATATAATAACTTTATAACCTATAACCTTTCTTATTCATCTTTCTTAGTTCATCAAAAGAAAAAAGCAGTTGAAGCTCATCGATTGCTGGTAGAAACTTATGGTGAACATGCTCCAGTGATTAGAACATGTGAGACATGGTTTCGTCAATTTAAAAGTGAACATTCCGATTTAACAGTCTGATTTAACATCCTGATGAAGCGAAAAAGTTCGAAGACGAGGAATTGCAGGCGTTATTGGATGACCCAACCCAATCGCAACAACAAACACTAAATGTGACCCGAGAAGCAATTTGCCAACGTTTAAAAGTCGTGGGAAAAATCCAAAAGTATGGAAAATGAGAACCACACCAACTGAACGATAGAGAAATGGAAAATCGAAGAACCATTTGTGAAATGCTGCTTGAACGGTTCGAAAGGAAATCTTTGCTGCATAAAATTGTCACGGGGTACGAAAAATCTATTTATTTCTAGAACCCGAAGCGGAAAAAATCATGGCTTTCACCTGGTGAGGTCGGCCCATCGACTCCAAGGCCAAATCGCTTTGGCCGTAAAACAATGCTCTGTGTTTGATGGGACCAGTGTGGTGTGGTGTATTTCGAGTTATTAAAACCTGGTGATACGGTGAATACGGATCGCTACCGACAACAAACTGCCCCGCCCAAATTGCAAATCGCCCCGTCCAACGATCACCTTTTCGCGTCGATGGGACACTCACTCACAGAGCAGTGCTTCGCCAATTTTGAATAAGTCGAAAAATGGCTCGTCGAATGGTTTGCCTCGAAAGAGAAAAAGTTTTTTTGGAATGTTATCCATGATTTGCCTGAAAGATGGGCAAAATGTGTAGAATCCAATAGTCAATACTTTGAACAAAATTTTTTTTGAGATTCCCTTGAGGATAACGTAAAATTGTAACAAGCCTCACACTGAATTGAACATCTGTGATCGGTTTTTCGACAATATGCCCTGCTACAGGGTATAACAAATTTTTGTAATGCTCCGACTCCAATTATATTTGAAATTGCACTGTAGTGATTATCGGGATGTCCTACGTACAATCCTTTAATATTTTGTCTTACCATATACCCGTTTGTACAACTGAACCCACCAGTTGGCACCGCAAACTTCAAAACAGAGATCCTTTACCGGTAAAAAAGTTTTTTAGGCAACGCCCTTACCAACCCCTTCCAATCAAAATACCAAACCCAAAACAATCATTTTCTTCACACCTAGTTCAAATATTTTAAAATAGATGTAAAAATGCTGACTTTAACCAAGCAGCCGGGTTATTTTTACCTAGAGTTACAATTTTAACAGTTAATTTTCTTCCAGTCATCGCAAATTTATTAACAAATTGATGACAGTCATTAGTTTTAACAATAGAGGGGGACACATTATTTAAACTCTCACGCCTACCTATTGGCTGTGCATACTGAATCTCTGATGTAGAATGTCATACAGGTTCCATAGCCCAGGATAGACTTGTAACTGCTTCTGGTGTTGATACAGCCTTCTATGGATCTTCGATTAGATGAGTCCTAGTGTGTGGCGTTGAACCACCACCGTTTTGGAATTCAGTCGGATTTTTTTAGTTACTGAAAAATAAAATGGAAACCCAGTGGGCGCAAATTTTTAGAACGGAATTGGAACGTCCTAAAAACTTTTTTTTTGACGTACAAGTCGAAAGACGATATTTTAACATTTTAAAAACTGCCCCAAGTCAGACCAAATAATGTTCTAAAAACGTTTTATGTTCGAAATACGTCTTTGAAACATCTCTCGAACATTGTATGTTTATGGAACGTTATATAGACTGACTTAGGATACTTTTAAGTTGTTCTAAAAATGTTCTTTAACGCTTGCGCCCACTTGGAATGTTTCAAATTTTACTTTTATCGATCAAAAAAGTTTAAAAAGAAAAAAAAAATTCACATAAAGTTAAATTGCCTTTTTGCTTACTTGCCCTTTTGTTCTTCTTTTCTGCTTCTCTTCCTTTTTTTTCTTCTCCTATTTCTCCATATAACCTTCCATATACATACAATGATCCAGAAACGTTTTAAGGTCGTATTTCAAACATGAAAAGTTTTTAGAACATTATTTGGTCTGACTTAGGACAGTTTTTAAAACTTTCAAGTAACGTCTTTTGACTTGTACGTCCAAGAGACGCTTTTAGAACGTTCCAATGACTTTCCTGAATATTGTGCCTTCCCAGGAGGCACAAGCGTTGAAGACCATCTTTAGAACGGCTTAAACATCTTTTATGTCAGCCCATATAACGTTTCATAAACATACAACGTTCCAAAAACGGTTTAAAGACGTATTTCGAACATGAAAAGTTTTTAGAAAATTATTTGGTCTGACCAAGGACATATTTTAAAACATTCAAATAACGTCTTTTGACTTGTACGTCCAAGAAACGTTTTTAGGACGTTCCAATTACGTTCTAAAATATTGTGCCCACTAGGACTGGGACTATTTCTAATTCTCTCTGTACCTTAATTTTTCAGCCTTATTTAGGTAAGCATCCCTTTTTAAATTCCTTTTTTCTTCATTTTTATTCACGAAACTTGTTTTTTTTTTAAACTGTTTTCATCCTTGAATCCTGTGAAGAAATATCCTGGTTCCGCCTCTTTCTTTGAGATTCTTCTTCTGTTAACCTATCATATTCCAAATGGAGTTTAATACTATCAGACTTCAACTGGAGTCTAATACTATCATAGAATCCTGCATCAGATCTCATTTGATCCCCTTATTTTTTGACCTGGATCAATTCTAGAATAAAAACGAAAAGGCAACATTTACTTCCTAACTCATGAATATAATCTAAACAAAAACACCAAGAATATACCTGATGTTTCACATACCTACAAGGTTAATGAGTTCATTAATTTTGCCGTTTGTATCTCTTTGAAGCTCCTCATATGTCCCTAATGCCATAAATATAGGGATATCATCTCTTCTTACAGTTGCTGCATCTAGAACAACGACAAGACGTCCCAAAATGTCACACTTTGAAACAAAGCCCTTAAAGGCATCTAATACTTAGAAAATTGTCGATTTCACCAGTTTTAGATTCCCCCAGCTTTTTTTCTAGAATAATAAATATTTTGTCTTAAAAATTTGGGAAATGATAACGAACATGCTAAAGGACGTCCCCACACACTTTTTTGTGTTTTTTTTATCAAAAAATATTTGATATTGCTAACAACGTGCGTGTATATTTCGAGGTTATGTGTGTTACAATTCACTCGATCGTTACTTCCAAACTACACAATATTTTTGGCCGAAAACTTTGGACTTACAAATAAACATAGTAACTAATCTCCGGGAACTATCCTTGTTTGCAGGTAATCAAAAAAGTATATTTCATAAATAATTTCCAGTTTATTTTAATTTTTCTGGAAAAAAGCCGTGGAAACTGTAAGTATCACATGCCCTTAATGCCACATAGAACCATCGCTCGGCCATCCTCCTCCTGTTGAGCACTAATAATGTAGTTCCCTTCCCAGTGGGCACACAATTTTAGAGCGTAATTGGAAAGTCCTAAAAACGTTCCTTGGACGTACAAGTCAAAATACGTTATTCTGAAGTTTTAAAAACTGTTCTAATTCAGGCCAAATAATGTTCTAAAACCGTTTTATCTTCTAAATATGTCTTTAAAACGTATCTGGAACATTGTACGTTTATGGAACGTTATATGGACTGACTTAGGACATTTGGAAGCCGTTCTAAAGATGTCCTTTAACGCTTGTGTCCACTAGGTTGTTTATCCACTGACATTTTCAATAAAATCACCTAACTGATGTAATTATTTATTTATGACTTTATTTAAGTTAAAACATTTTTAATAACACTACAGAATTACACAAATTTTTATTTAATTGTTTTATTTAATAGTAGTACTATTTTTAACTGTTGTATCAAACAAATGTTTTCTTTTTGACATTTTGCACTGAACAAGAGAGAGGAAAATGGGTTAACAATGCAATCCTGCACGAATTAACAGATTAGCAAGACTGATTTGTATTTCCTGTGTGATGCTATACATTTTCCCGTATAAATGTTTTAATTTTATATTGAGAAAGCCAGTTGACATTCTAATGTAACATTTGGGAACGGAATTGGAACGTCCTAAAAAAGTTTTTGGAATGTACAAGTCAAAATATGTCATTGAAACGTTAGAAAAACTGCCCATCTCGCTGTTATTGTTTAGTTTTTGTTGCATGCTACGTTTTTCGACATGTAGAATGTTTTTATAAATGTTTAAATCAGAGTTTGGCCGATTCATGCAAAGTCAATGAAAATTCAGCATTATCAGCCACTATCGATTTATTAAAACAAATTTGAGTCCGAAAGACTAAGACCTCCTTAATCATACTCCAATTTCACTTTATCACGAAAGACACTAAAGTTTTTAACAATCTCTTTAGATCCTCCTTCAAAATTCTCAGGAGGGACTAGACTGACTAGAGAACGATCCGTCGCGGTTCACGTATTCTCGCATAATGTCTTTTCTTAATTGCTTTGTATCATACACTTATTCGTTGCATCGGTAAACTCACAGTGCAAAATTTTTTTAACTACAATTTGCGAATTTTTCGTAGACATACCGGCCGCTTCAAGTGTAATAACAGCTCGACAAACCTTAAAATTTAGTTTTTATCTATTAGCAAAATAAATGCCGCCCGCCGTGTAAGCTAGTGTAATGAGTACTCAAATAATTTTCTATAGGTCTTAGCCGCTCGCCATGATCCATTAGTACATTATTGGTGCGAAAAATTAACAATAAGAAGAATTGCTTATTTTACCCGATTTCCTTAAATATATCTTAAAATTCAACTTTATATTTCGCTTTCCTCTTTCGATTTTACAGGTAAGAGGCAGATTTGAGTAATCGGTGGATCATATTCCTTCATATTCAGTATTCGTATTCATATTTAGTATGTAATCAATACCCCATCTTCTCCAGTAAATTTAAAAAAATTTTTGTACTAATTGCCAACGTATCAATCGGTTCTCTGCAGTTAATTCTACAGATGGTTCGGGAATACTAGTTAAAGGAGCCCCAATTAAAAAATGTTCAAGTGTGGGCGCCAACAATTCGCTTTAGATGGTGTTTAAAATTTTAACACCAGCTTCCCATAAACCTCCGAAATTAGGTACAGATGGGGGTATGGAATGTCACGAGGTGCCTTCCGTAGCAAATTCATTATGCAAATTACTATCGAGTCTAAGTTTCAAAATGAAATTTTTAAATTCTTTATTAGCCCTGTGAAATGTCGTGCCATTATCACTATTGTCACTATACAAGTGAGCAGGTCTTCCTCGCCTAGAAGAGAATCGCTGGAAGACGGCAAGAAAGGCAGCAGACGGACAGTCAGACACGAGATCTAAATGTAGGGCACGCGTGCAGCAACAAACAAAAAGTGCTACGTAAATTTTCTAACTTTTGTTACCACGTCCAGCAACAACGCGTACATTAAAATGGCCTGCATAATCTACTCCTGTATGCGTGAAGGGACGATTAGCAGTTACTCTAAAATCAGGTAAGTTCCCCATTAGTTTCTGGGAAATAATTGATCTTTCTCGCGCACATTCGAAGCAATCCTTGATTAAGGCTTTAACTAGAGGGCGCGCTTTTAAAATCCAGAAACGCTGCCTGAGCGTATTCAAGGTCAATTGTAGACCACCGTATAGGGATCTAATATGAAAATTTACGGCTAAAATTTTACTCGGGTGATGCTCTGTTAAAATTATGGGGTGCTTCTCGTCAAACCTCAACCGAGCTAATTTTATTCAAGTGCCAACATTAACTCCGCCAACCCCATAAACTATTTCTTTAACCTTCTGAAAATAAGGATTCAAAATTTGTATCACTCTTTCTGAAATGAAGCAACATTCCGAGCCTTGATTCAATCAAATCTTAAATTCATGAGTTTTTCCGTTATCAGCTTTCAAAATAATTACTGTTGTTGCTAGTAATGTTGAACGCGATAGATTTGGGTGATTGTTTAAGAAATGGAATTAAAGATCAGTTTCTGAGTTGATATTGAGTGAGACACCATATGCTCTTGCAACCTGAGCTACATTACCAGTATCGTTATCTGGCGAAGTAGAAGAACTCGGAAGTTTTAGTTTGCTTGTACAGTTAAAAGGCCTATGACCAGGCGTAAAACAATTATAACAACCATGATAGCGAGTGACAACTTCCTCAGGACCTTTAACTGACAATGTTTTAAATTGAGAACATTTAAACAATGGATGATTTTCCTTACGCAAGAGGCGTTTTAAGGTGGAAGATGCATTAATTCTCCAAAACATTGATTGTTACCATTTTTAGCTTTGTCTTGTGGGCTCATTTTAGTATTAATCTTCGGAGCTTGCATCGCTTCTACGACGTGAATATGCTTTTCTAAAAACGTATAGAGTTCTTTGTAAGTAGGATAATCCGATTCGAAACCAATTTGCATCTTCCACTTCTTTAACGATTAAGTATCCATTCTTTATTAGTTAAAAAGACTAATAAATTACTCCAATTATCAATTGGGCGGTGTACATTTTTGAGAGTCGCCAGAGACTCATTAGTAGTATCGCGTAATCGTTTGAGATCTTCTAGAAAATTATTAGATACATTCGGAAGACTTAAAAATTCCTGTAAATGAGCTGTAATAAGTGCTCTCTTATTATAATACCTAGCTTTTAGCGACTCCCATGTGGAAAAAAATTAGCCTCAGTATTTATCACATGTTTCAAAAGTTGTTCTGCTTCGCCCTTCAAAGAAGACTTGAAATAATGTAATCTAGTGAAATTTGATAAAGAATCATTTTGAATAATTTTGAATAATTAGCGCATCAAACAAGTCTCTGAAATTCTTCCAATCCTCATAATCCCCAGAAAATACAGGTAAAGTATCCTGAGGAAGTTTTACAGGCAAAACATCACGTCGAAAAAACTCCGATTGATTTAAACTATCATTCGAGCTAGCTGCTGGAGTGATCAATTCTAATTGATTTATTCAAAAATCGTGAGCACTTAGATACGCATCTTCAATTTGTAAGAATTTCTTTTTCCTAAAATAATCGAGACTTTCGCGTTCTGTCGTGGTCTTTGATGCTTTAATTTCTCAATGTAAATTTTCACATTTCTCCCATCTTTGATTCAAGAGTTCAATTCTCAATTTTACTATAGCTATGGTAATGTTGGACTTGCCTAGCTTTTTAAAATTAGTTTCAGTTCTTAATATTGACTGACAAACTTCTGTTAATTCCGAGAGTAAAGAATTCATTTTTCTTCCAATTGTTAACAAAAATTATACTAAAAGAATACTCTTAGTAAGAAGTTTAGGAGCCACAAGCTCAATTCACAAAAATGTGAAATCTCTTTTTCGAGAAATAATAATTGAGTATGCGAGAACAAAACACATAATTTTGAAATTGAATAAGAATGTTCACATATCTTCGCAGAAATTGTGACCATATCATAGAAATAGTTCTCCTTACAATAACTTTAAAAATTGTAAATAATTCAAAGTTACCTTACCAATGTAAAATTCTGAAATATAATCAGAAATTTCATAATACATTTGAACCTTAAAAATGTAAGAGAGTGACAGCTTTAAGCTGTTGACAACCATCAGCTGGTGAACTTGTTATTTCCTCACGTGCATGGAAGGACATTACGGCTGATAGAACCTACGAAAACTTCATGAGAGAATGAGAGCACTCAAAACACGATGAGAAAGAGAGAGTGCGTGATATTTTACTTTTCCATGATTGAAAACCAAATGCACTAAATCCAACCGCAGCCACTTAATCTTGAGTTTTATAACAAACTCTCTTGCTTTCATTTTAATAAAACTATTAAATTTAAAACAATGGCGATTAGCATTTGAATTGTCACAAACGGTCTTTTTGCCAAAATAATTCGCACTTTTTGATAGTCAGCGAAGCCTTTTCACGACATATCCAGCTCGAAAGACAATGTTTAGCTATGTAGAATGTTTAAATTAGAGTTTGCCGGATTCCTGCAAAGTAAATGAAAATTCAGCATTCTCAGCCACTATCGATTTATTAATGTAAATTTGAGTCCGGCAGACTGTGACCTCCTTAATTATACTCCGACTTCACTCCATCACGATAGATAGTAAAGTTTTTAACAATTTCTTCAGATCCTCCTCTAAAACTCTCAGAGAGGCTAGACTAACTAGAGAACGATCCGTCGCGGTTCCCGTATTCTCGCATACTAACTTTTCTTAATTGCGTTGTATCATACACTTATTCATTACACCGGTAAACTCACAGTGCAAAATTTCTTGAACTACAAGTTGCGAAGCTTTTCGTAAACAATACGGAAGGGATACTTTGTCGATACTATAAGGATACGCGGTAAAGTGTGTTTTTCGTTCACTCGGCCCGCTAGGGAAAGCTCTTATGTTTAAATTAATTTCTTTTTAAATTTAGCAAAAGAGCCAAAATAATTCACTAAATAAAAATACTATTTTAAAAATAATTTTTGTTGATGAAGAGCTATTATTTATTTTCAACTAAAGAATCGAAGTAAAGTTTGAGGTTTTATAAAAAATTCGCAACTTTCTACTACTTCTTTATTCATAATGTGTCCCCTAAGGGTTTACATGACTTCCATTCCTTACAATCTTTCCGTTTACATCTATATATTTTTTACAATCTTATCCTTTCTATATATACAATTATTTACAACTATTTACATAAAGTCTTATATCTAGTTCCTGCGATAGCGCAATTTAGGACTTATTATTAAGCGAGTGAGCGAGCTAACGAAAGCGAGAGTGCAAGCGAGAGAGAGAGAGTATGAGAACGCAAACGCATCTTAGTCTACTTATCTTTTACTTTACCATTACTTATAATTTTCACGCTTCTAATCTAAGCGACTTCCGTTTCCTTTTTCTTTCACTTTCTTTATAACCCCATTTACCTTTTTCACGTGCATTCTTTCATTCTCCCTCATTCGCTCCCCTAGCACCCTCTAACTCCTTCATCCATTCTTCTCCTACTCCATCTTCGCCTAGAATCTTAACCACATTTTCTTGCCAGCTTCCTTTATCTTCCATTCCTCTCCTACATCCTTCCCATACATGCTTCCATGTTTCCTCCTCCCATTCACATGTTCTACACCTTCTGTTCTCTTCTTTTTCCCAGTACATCCCCTCCCTTACCTTTTTTTCCAGTCTAAATCTTGCTATTCTGGTCCACCTTCTCTCTCCCCATCCCTTTTCTAAATACTTTGGCAGCCCTTCCTTTTTTATCATCTTATACCATTTA
>NC_046658.1:8951195-8953078 GCF_010883055.1 Belonocnema kinseyi
TTCCTTTATCTCTTTCGGTGTACTAAAGACTTCCTGCTCTAATTCTATTTCTTCCGAGGAGATGCTCGCTCCACTAGCCATTAATAAAATTCAAATTTTCCCTCCTTACCTTAAATAAAAATTTGACCAAAAGTAAAAATTTTAATTGAAAACTGCAATTTTTTAGCAATATTCTAAGAGCATCTTATTGATAATAATAAATTGTTTAAATAATCATTCTTGTTAACACGATTGAACTATTACCTCCCCCTAAATAAAAATTGCACTAAAAGTGAAAATTTGTTTGAAAAAACATATTCTATGGCTAATAGTGAAGATAAGTGTTTAATTCCAATCTAATTCAGCTGATATTGAGAATTCTGATTAAAATATACAAACAAGTCTTTTTTTCTTATAGGAAATACGTGTTAAACATCATGGGCCTGGCGGCAGCTCTAAATATCATTTGAAAAAATGCATTCTTTTGTGTATGGATTCGAACAAATTTCCGACCAGTATTCATAAAAATTCGAAAAAAAATCCAATGCATTTTTGGACCACCCTACTTTTCAGGACAGCCGGATTGATAGTTTATATTGGTGAAACAGGTAGAAGATTAAAAGCTAGAGTTTCGGAAAATAAAAGAGATTGTAGAGTTTGAACTTTCAATACAGGTCTTTCACAACATTATTGGAACTTAAACCATTATTTTTATTTTGGTTACAACATTATTAAAATTCTTTATAGGTGAAAAAATATAAAAGACGCATAATAGAATCCATTTTTATAAACAAATATCACAATATTCCGATTAACTTACAGACAGAAATCATAAATGTCAACAAAATATATCAAAGTCTTATAAAATAAACAAAATACGGGCAAAATTATAGTTACTTTGACGCGCTTTCCTCATTCGCGGTTTCTTTAAAATTACGCCTTTATTCTGCATTCATGAATTTACCACCTTAATGTATGTCTCTTGTCTACTATACTATATGTTCGTCGTATAGATGCATGAAATTAAGTGATGTTAGCTTCAGGAAGAAAATGTGGATCAAATTTAAATTACTTTAGTTCAAAATAATTATCTGCTTTTTTTGGTAAACAGTATTATTCGAGAACGAATTCATGAAATCTACCATGCTTAATGTATATCTCTTATCTATTATGCTATATGTACGTCGTTGTCGAAAAACATTGTAAGGATTTTTCCGTTAATTAAGGTGTAGTTTACAACAAAAAAAGCCTCTTCAATTTGTATGAGGCTTTTCTATTATATTTTTTCGTACATTTTAATTTACCTTGGTGTCACACGTCATTATTATTATTATTATTTAAATATTGACATTGAACTATTGACAGATGTTTGACTCTAAAATTAATTTTCTTGATTTTCTACAAGATAAAAAATACAGGTAATTTTTATTTCTTTTAATTACAAAAAAAAAAATTTTGTAATTATTTGTGAGAAAAGATCGTTATTTATATATTATTTATTTAAATTATTTTAAAGAGGAACGCAGTGTTAGCCAACGCGTCAAAAACTCAGAATTTCAAATAAACCTTGAAGGTCAACACTAAGCAAAGCTTCAAGGCCGCCATTCACATCCTCGTCCTGAACCCTGAAACTTTCATCTAAAACATTTCTCATAAAAATGCATATTTTCTCTGATCAGCCGTCTAGACCTTATTTGAGTTTATACAACCCTGGAATGACCTCGAAGGTCATCGGGTCACATGACCCTGACACATATTTAAACGTGAACTTTGCGTTCTTTCGATTGGCGGTGACAAAAATAGGAATTTCCATTTGAAAAATAGAAGTTGACCTGGAAATAACCTTGAAGGTCAACGCCAAGGTCAAATTCAAGGTTACCATTTAGATCCTCGTCCAAAACCCT
>NC_046658.1:8953178-9020014 GCF_010883055.1 Belonocnema kinseyi
ACGCGTCCTCGGGTTGCGGATAGAGGGTCCCTGTACCAAGGATTTCTGCTGAATATGGTTACAAAAATAAATAGGCAGTCGCGGACAATTCTCCAGGGGTGTTCCCGAAGGAATGAACCACCAAGCGGAGGTGTGAAAACCGTGCCGAAAGCTGAATGGCACCTGACTGAGGTTTCTAGAACGGTGACTCTAGGATACCGGGTGACCTCTCAGAGTACATAGCCTTATCCTTGCATGCGGGGCTCTACAAGGATGGACGAACCCCTTACCCTAGCTTCTCGTGGGAACAACAATGACAACCCTAAACATTGTTATCGTAAGTGCGGCTCAAAACAACATAATGCGCAAGGCTCCCGACAATGGGTCGGCCAACAATGCCGACCAATCTAGAGCTGGGGGAGCCAATGAAAATGGATACAATGCGATGGATTGGCGGGATTTCCCGACCTTTGGGTGCACGCAGCGATTCAATCACGACTTGCTAGAGTGCTACGATTCGAGTGTGGCCACTGAACGGGGTACATGGCACGGCTGCATGCTCTGTGGTGCGAGAAACACCCGGAGCTATCGCACTTTTCGCAGCAACGTCTGCGAAACCATGCTAAACTACTCCGAAAAAGGGACTATGCAAGCGGAACGCGTACTCTACTACAGCTAGAACAAGCGGACAACACAGACAGAGAGGCGAAACTAAGACCAACCACGGACAGGCTTCCAGTAGAGGAAGAGCGATGCTTTATGACCCGGAGAAACATCATCACCAAGGTTTCTCTCAAGCCTAAAGATCTGGCTGAAATAGATGACGAGCTTTATGGACATTTTTCCGGAGAATCCGACCTCTGGGCTATCAATTATTGTGTGTATCATGCAGCGAGAGCTTTGGCCGATGCGAACCGTAAAACAAAACCAACGGTTGATCCTAAGACCAAAAGACGAATGCATCAACTTGCCATGAAGATAGGCTGGGTAAGACAGTATTTGTCCCGCATTCAGCGTGTGATTGACTACATCACATCTGGCAGGAATTTTATGGCCAAGGTTCGAAAGTTCGCGCGCGAACTCCGGACCCGCTATCACACACTTAACAAGTCAAAGCTGCTGACCATCAGGCAGCATATTGTTGAGAGAATACGGGTACTATCTGACGCTAGGAGAAGTCTAGAGCGGAGGGAGAGGTTGGTCAGAGAAAATCAACAGTTTCTCTCTGACCCATCTCGACGCTTCCAAGACCCTCCAGTTACTGTCGAACACCCACCCAAACCAGAGGAGGTCGAAGTATTTTGGAGAGAAGTCTACGAAGTGCAGCATAGACTGGACGAAGATTAGAAAATAAAAGCTTCAAGTAGTGATACCGAGGAAATGAAAAAATTATTAAGAGGGATGAAGAACTATTCCGCACCGGGACCAGATTGTATCAAAACCTTCTGGTGGAAGAAGTTTTCTTCAACCCATCAGAATTTGGCCCGTATTTTCACCTCAGATTTGAATTTGGCAGAGCCGATTCCGGAGTGGTCGGTGGAAGGGCGCACAATACTGTCTGAAAACACTTTATAAGATATTCACAGCTATCCTAAATGATAGGATTGTTCGGGCAATTGAACCTGTGTGGCAAGAAATGTATGAACAACGAGGCTCAAAAAGAGGCGTAGCGGGATGTTGGCAGAACCTGATCATCGAGAGATGTGTCTGCAAAGATGCAGCACTCTACCAGCGTGGCCTATCGATGGCCTGGATTGATTATCGGAAATCATTCGATTCGACCTCCCATAGACTTATCATCTGTCTTTTGGAAAGCTTAAAGGTTCAACCGCAAATCGTTAGGTGCATAGAGAGATTGATGCCGCTTTGGAAAACCAGATTTACTATCTCATCTGGAAAAAATCGTGTGACAACTAAAAAGGTCACCTTTCAGAGAGGTGTTTTTCAGGGCGACACCATGAGCCCACTCCTCTTTTGCCTTACATTATTGCCACTATCTCTAGTACTTCGCCATTCCGACGGGTACTTTTGCGGCAAACCTGCAGACCGAAAGTACAAGGCCACTCATATATTTTACATGGACGATCTTAAGATCTATGCTAAAAACAAAGAGCAACTACATCTAGCTCTAGGGATTGTCAAACGATATACTAAGGAAATTGGAATGGAATTTGGGTTAAAATACGTGCCAAGGTTTATTTGAAGCGAGGAAAAATTAATGGCATCCCTGAAGATCCTGAGCTCGTTGATAGAAGCGCTATACGACACCTTTGCGCTGGAGAGACTTATACATATCTGGGCGTGCCACAGAGCCGTATTCAGGATGTGACATCTATAAAGGATACACTCCGAAGCAGATACAAACGTCTCACGTGGCAGATTTGGTCTCCCGAACTGTCGGCGAGGAATAAAGTATCTGCAACGAACATGTTTGCCATCGCGGTAGTACTCTATTCATTTGGAGTAGTTCCATGGACGAAGAACGAGCTCAGATCCCTTGATATCGGGAACAGGAAGGTTATGCACATGAACAAAAGCATGTATCTTAAGTCTTCCGTTCCGCGACTGTACATCTCACGCCGTCAAGATGGTCGCGGAATATTGAGTCTTGAATGTCTTCACAACAGGATTATTCTGGGTACAGCACATAGAGTTGCAAATAAAAGATACCCTCTTCTTAAAATGGTCAGGAATCACGAAGAAGTGGGCAAAGACGCGTTTCTGTACAAAGCAGCGGAGGACGCTGCTGAAACACTCGGACTTAACTTCAGTATTAGGGGTGAGCAAAATGCATCAAATCTTATCTATCTCGAGTACTCACTCCTGAAATCCCGGATTAAGAAAGCACAAGTGAAAAACTTTCGTTAACAGCTCCTCGATAAGAGGATGCACGGTGTCTTCCACAGACATGTGAAGGATCAGTCAGTGTCTTGTGAGCTAACGTTTACCTACCCTAAATCGGCCGGATTGAAGTCTGGTAGGGAGGGTTTCATTTTTGCATGTCAAGACGGTGTCATTTCCACCTTAACATACCGTCGCCACATTTTGACCCAAGACATTCCTGATGATAGCTGCAGGGCGAGCCATATACACCCCGAGCATTTAGCTCACATACTATCTAGTTGTCCACTCAAGCGGGAGCGACCTACATTCAAAGGCACAATGCGGCACTAAGAGTGCTTTATTACCATCTCTGTCACTCTTACGGCATTAACCCTAATATCACTCCTCTAAATGCGCCTAGGGAAATCGAGTCAATTGTCGAGAATGGGAAGTGCCGCGTACACTGGAACTTTATATTCTTGACAATTGTTTCTTTGCTCACTCGAGGCCTGACATGGTTCTTCTCGACTTTGAGAAGCGAACCATGTTCGTTATCGAATTTTCGCCACAAGCTGACAAAAATATCATAGGCAAGGAGAATGAAAAGAAAGAGAGGTATTGAGATGCAACGATTGAACCCGGAATATTCTGTTAAACTAATCCTCCTTATCATCGGCGCTCTTGGAGGTACCAAGCTTTCACTCGCTAATGGCGTAAAAAGGAACCCTGCGTGTCAACAATATGCTAAAACACTTGCGGGAAAAATGCAGAAGGCGGTAGTCCTTAAGCCGCTCCGTGTTCTTAGGGTGCACGAGACTTTTGCTCGATCGTCGCATTGATTCCGTTAAAGACTGTAACCACGTATCTCATGGTCGTGAGACGTGGTTGTGGCTGAAATTTTACCGCGATTTCGCTAGGAGCGGGTGCAGTTTTCCAGATTAGCACCCACTCCCGGCGAAATCCTGGGGTTGTCCTTATAACACGTCCTATGACATGCGACAACAATAAAAATGTGCAAACGTACGAATGTCTCGCTGTCACTTCACTCATTTTGCAAGGTGAAGATCCCGCAGTCAATATGTCAATCGAGATCCCACCAACTAAGGCCTACGTACTAAGTAACAGTAATGTAACGATTTCAGTGTACTATTAAAAATCTAGGATCGTGTGCACTACAAACTCTCTCCTCTTCCTAAAGTACCCACGCTTTACTAGTTTTGATATAATTTCTGTGTGGCAGAAATCATTTTTCGAGTGCCTGCTCGCATGGGGGTCACATCTTAATCGCTTCTGTATCAAGGCTTGGGTGTTTTATGGTTTCCATGAGTATTAAGACGCTGGAGCATTTGTTTGTAAGGTTCTCCACGGTTTTTATCACTTAAACATTTATGCTTTCTACATGAAACTCAATGCAAATATTGCGAAGTACTTTGGTATCTGTATGACGTGTAAAGACGTACTGAGTTCTTTTCCTGAAGTTACTCGTACTATCTCTATGTCTAAGGATTTTATTATGCCCTATGATTGATGTTTTTAAATCAACAGCATCGAGGATACGCATTGTTCCATTTTAGATCTCGTTTTCACTAATGTTTATCATCTTGAAATAAAAATGGCAGACAACTCATTCTTACTTATTGAAAGTTATCACCCTCCGCTTACTTTGATCTGCGTATATAACTACCCAATGAGCACAAACGTTAAAAAACATTATTAGAACGGCTAAAAAATGTCCTAGGTCATTCCATATAACGGTCTATGAACATACGATGTTACAGATACGTCTTAAAGGCGTGTTTCGAACACAAAACGTTTTTAGAACTTTATTTGGTCTGACTTACGACAGTTTTTAAAAATTCATATAAGGTCTTTTGACTTGTACGTCTAAGAAATGTTTTAAGGAAATTCAAATTACGTTTTTAAATTTCGTGCTTACTGGGTAGGATCACTGATGTACTGTATAAGCGCGATTATTTTATTATTACTCGTTCAGTTTTTAATTTTGGAAATAATAATGCGATCAACTACTTCCTATAGGGGTTTCATTAAGAAAATCTATTTAAAAACACTGAAGTTGATTTTACGCTAAAATTTTTTTATACGTACCTGTACACTGCCATTGATTATTTTTTTCCATAAAAAATAATAAAATCTTCCAGCTACTTACCGTGCTTCACTAGTTGCCTTAAATACCTTGTCATAGCGAAGAAAGATTTATATACCTGTCTGAGATTTCCACAATAATCTCTAACAAATCTTATCCTGATTTCATGACTAGGAGCGAAAATCCCATTATTGAAAATCCTATGTCTTTTTCGAAATTTGCAAATTCGATGCGCGGTACTGAAAGTCCACCCAACAACATGATTATTGGGAACGCACAGGCCGATAGAAATGATGGAAGGCCTAAACTTTTTGATAAACACTTCAAATCTGTTTACAGCATACCATCCACAACTGACGCCCAGATTCCGTTAACTGATACAATCGATTTTCATCGTATAAAAATTGACCGGGATAAAATTAAGGACAATCTTTTAAAAATAGTTATTAATAAAGGTGCTGATCCAAATTATGTACATCCCCCAAGACTGCAAGAAAGGTACCGTTAGTCCTGTTCAAAAATTAGGGACCGCAGTAACGTTATAAAATATCGATGGTAACTATCCTAAGTACCTTAGCTAACGTTTTTGAGAGCATCATTTATGATGAATTGTCCTTAGCTTCAACAAACACCTTTATTGATGAGCAGGATGTCTTCTTGCGCGGAGGTCTACCATGACTTATAGTATCCACTTGGATACTATTTATACGGATTTCTCAAAGGAGTTTGATCCAGTTAATCATAAAATTGTGGTGGCGAAGCTTAGATCGTTAGGCAGCTGATCTCATTTTCTACCTTAGATTTCAACTTACTTCAGTAGCAGGTTTTAATCCGTTTGTGTAGATAACAAAATACTCCAACATATTCCACGCCACATCTGGGGTAAGATCTTGACAACATCTTGGCAGACTCCTTTTTTTCTTTTGCGACTAAACACTAAAAAATGCATAATAATATCCGTTACGCGGAAAAAAGTAACGATAATGTATGAGTAAGTGATTTATAATGAGGTTTTACTCATGGTGGGGTTAGTGCGTTACCTGAGACTTCTCTTGGACAAAGAGCTTTTTCATAATGACCAAGTTTCTGATGCTATACATAAAACCCTAAAAGTTTTGGGTTTCGCCATTAGAAATTCTTCAATGTTAAAGCACTTACTAACGGTCAAGACATTACTTTTTCTCTTTCTTGTTAGCATCTTAAATATTCATCAATTATCTGGTTACTATTTTATATGATCTATAAAATTAAACTAGAAAGAGCTCAAACTCGTTTTCTTCCAATTGGGGGTCGGACAAGGTGGAATGGAAATGAATAGGCAAGACCATAACTACAATAGAATAAGAAAGTTGTTAAACATTTTGAAGATAGCGTCATCAAATGAGTATTCGATGTTGTGTGTTTTTGTTCTACTCGTCTTTTTTAATTGAACCGCAAAAGCTTTAGACCGTCGGTGAAGGCACAAACGGTAAAGAACATCAGTTGAATGGCTCAAAAACGTCCTAAGACAGTACAAATAACATTCCATAAAAATACAATGTTTAAGAGACGTTTGAAAGATGTATTTAAACACGAAACGTTTTTATAACATTATTTCGTCTGACTTAGGACAGTTTTTATAACTTTGAAATAACATCTTTTGACTTGTATGTCCAAGAAACATTTTTAGTACGTTCCAATTACGTTCTTAAAATTAATGAAATATATGTACAGTTTATTTTGGGTTTCTAATCAAAACTCCTAAAATATCCCACAAATAAGACTGCTGCTAACAAAATGGCGGCAAAAATAGAATTTTTGGGAATATCCCGTTTCCAATGCACTTCAGAGCAAAATAAAGTTGTAGATCATACAAGTTCCTATCACACTGGTCATAACAATTTTTTTTCATAAGTTCAACTTAAGCGTAATGGCAAAAAATCCCAGTGGGCACAAGCGTTAAGGAAAATCTTTAGAACGGCCTAAAAATGTCCTAAGTCATTCCATATAACGTTGCATTTACATACAATATTCTAGAGACGTTTTAAATACGTATTTCGAACATAAAACGTTTTTAGAACATTATTTGGTCCAATTACGTTCTAAAATTTTTTACCCACTGGGAGCGAAGCACTTTTTTGAAATTTGCAAAAAATTTCCGATTTTACCGGGGAATTTTATAACTTATTTATTGTTATAATTATTATATTACTATTGTGTCATTATGTATGTATAAATAATATAATATAGCATTCATTTATCATATTTTAAATAGATACATACACTTCCCCATGCACACGTGCAAGTATGAGGTGTGAACTTATCGGTATTTTTAAAATATCTACATTATTCGTTTTCGCAACACCTTTAAAGCAGAGTAAGTGAAACTTTTTTCACGTGGTATCCCCAATATGTTCAGTTGTATTTGATGTTAGTTGATTACAGTTTTGGTTCCAGTCTTTTAAGACGCTTGGAACGGCCTGGTAAACTTCTTTTTGAAGCCCTGGATGGGCCAGGTTGATTTATGTTTTCTTGAAGATCAGTGGGATCTTCTTCGGGATCACCCTCCTCCTTGTTTTCTCCTTCTAATTCTTCCATTCATGCTGACATTTTTTCAGTATTTAGACTGCTCCTTTTTCGTTCTTCTGCAGTGTATTGATGAACTTCAGCTTTCCATTACCGAATATTGCTGATGTTATGTCACTGCCACTAAATCTGTGTAAAAAGATTATGTTTTATGCTATACATTCGTCAAAATGGAAAATTTTTGAACAGTATATTTTTGATGAGTCTTACCTTTTCTTGGTTTAAAAAAACATTAGAATGCTCTTTTGCTTACACATTAATGAAAGCTAGAGGATGTACGTGTTAGTCGACAATGAATACCGAGTCAAATGATAGAGATATATACTGATCGCTGTCTTGACGATAAATGTATGTTCATCTTCCGTAGCTTTCTTACCTGCAAAGTTAGAATCCTCGAACTTTTTTTTCAGCATCCAGTGGGCACGAAATTGAAGAATGTAATTGAAATGTCTTAAAAACGTTTCTTGGACGCACAAGTCAAAGGACGCTATTTGAAAGTTTTAGAAACTGTCCTAAGCCAGACCAAATAATGTTCTAAAAACGTTTCATGTACGAAATACATCTTTTAAACGACTCTGGAACATTGTATGTTTATGGAACGTTACTTAGACTGACTTAGGACGCTTTTTAGCCGTTATAATGATGATCCTTAACGTTTGTGCCCAATGGTCATTGCAATTAAACGGATTTCACCATACGAATCTATGTAATAGAAATCCACCGTCTATGACATAGATTCTGCTTTGAAAATCCATGTTGTCTGTGAGAAGTCAGAAAGTCTAGTAGAGAGAAGATTTGACGCACTTGCGCATTCCATCATTGGAAAATAATGATAAAGGAATCGGAAAAAGTTTAAATTTAAGATATTCTAAGAATTAAACTCCAGAGTCTAAAGAATACTTTTATTTTCTCTGGCTTATGCTAGCCATTTTGAAAAATAAATTTGTAAGAAGTAATGGAAAACGAGTAATGTAGACATTGCATACATGTCGATAAGTTCATATATACTTGCACACGTACGTGTGTGTGTATGTTTGCATATATAATATCATAAATAATGACATATTATATTATTTAAACATATATAAATATATAATAGTGATATAACAATAATAAAAATACATAATCTTTTAAATTTTAAGGTAAAATTTGACATTTTTTACAAATTCCATAAAAGTGTTCCGCTTTTTTCTCCCATAATTCGTAAACTATAAATATAAATAACAATTTGTTGAAAACAAAAGTGATAGAAAATGGCATTTGTAACATATTTCTATAGACCTACGTATGCTCTAAAGTGCATTTGAAACTATATATTTTCAAAAGCCGCTTTTTTCCGTCATTTTTTAGCAGGAGTCTGATTTGTGGGATATTTTTTAGATTTTAATTAGGGCATAAAAATGAAGATGATTGCCTAGTTTGCTCTTGTCCCGACCCTTTCAGCCTCAAGCCTTTTTTGTGTTTCCATTGACTGAACGATAACTCAAGCTACTAATCTTTTAAAAAAAATACGGCACATATTCTGACCAGCGATATTCCTTCGAGCTCTAACGTTAATTTGCACATGGACTTATTTTAAGTCATGACAGATTATGCACCATTTAATACCAACAAAGTAAATATTTGGTTTTTCTAATTTAGTAATATTATATTACATAGCAAGGGGCCTCCTCCATAACATGTACTCTATTTTTTCGTAAAGAGGCGCAAAATGGAGAGCGTGTTCAGCTGGCGGGGGATTGAATGTGATCTCTATTTTCAATTCAGCGCATGTGAAGGCACTAAAAAGGAGCTGTTACTTGACATATCGCCAGCTTCCAATATTTTATATTCCTCTCTGCGACCGCGCATATGCCTCCATTCTGTTTCTGGTATATAATATTAAACTTGATACCCTATCACTAATGTTCTACTATGAGGTCCAACATTATATATTTAGGTCCACGTACGCCGCTTCAAAAGAGAGAGCTTTGGTTCAATCCAAATGCAATAGAACACGCTTATTTTGTGCGGCAATCACAAAAATTAGTTTCATCCTTTCTGCGTTAAGTTACTCTTTATGTTTATCTAACAGCGTTAAATGTAACCTTAAGCGAAAAGGATTGAAATGATGTTACAGTACAAAATCTAAAACTTATTTCAGTAATTAAAGACAAGAAAATAAAAAGTTAATTTTACCAGCAACTCTTGCTTCTTTACATGCTTCATACATGCCTTGCTTGATTTCTGGATTATCATCAGCTATTGTTTCTCCGATAGTCACAAATCGTTCAACAGCTAGGTTTACAGCCTGTCCTACTCTTGCAACTGCTCTTAAACCACGATCAGAACATAGTAAGCGTTCCCGTTGCCAGACTGACGCAGATATCTACAAAAGATCATAAGAATGTTATAAGTTATACTAATCCTCTGAGTAAAAAAATTATTTTCACCCATTTTATCATGAGCAGTGATATCAACTTTGGAATATTAACTGTCACAGCCAGATAGGCATTCCTGGCCACGTAGGGCCATCCTGCTTAGCCGAAGATAGCGAGAGACAATCAAGATGCGAAAGTTGAGATGAGAAATTACGAGACATATCAGATATCTAGTTTAATGGGTTGTCAAGGTACAGGGATCTGAATTTTCATTGATTGACCTCGATCGCGACCTAAACGAAATTGAGATGAAAAGTATTGGTTAGTTTGCAGAAGGTTGTAAGTGTGCGCCTGTCCCGTAGCAACTAGCCGCAGAGCTAACAGGCAAACGGACTTACCAAATAGCACCTCGAAATGTAACACTCGAGCAGAAATTAAGTGGTTCTAATATTGATCAAAATGATTTTCTTGTTTACGTGTTTCAAAAATTTTATTTTATTCTCACTTTTTTGTTGTTTAAAAGCAATTTAAATTGGTATATGTTAAAGAACATCTTTAGAACGGTTTAAAAATGTCCTAAGTCAGTCCATATAACGTTCCATTAACATACAATGTTCCAGAGACGTTTTAAAGACGTAATTCGAACATAAAACGTTTATAGAACATTATTTTGTCTGACTTAGGACAGTTTTTAGAACGTTCAAATAACGTCTTTTGACTTGTAGGTCCAAAAAACGTGTTTAGTACGTTCCAATTACGTTCTAAAAATTTGTGCCCACTGGGTGGCTCTCTTACGCCCTTCTACAACGCAACCGATAGTTTCCATCCCATTTTTTGTTTTTAGATTTTTTAAGATAAAAATCAAGCTTGTCATTAAGCTCACATCATGAGAATAAAAAATCCCGCATGTGGAGAAAAATAAAAAAATGTATTTCAAAAAAAAAATAAAATCAATTTTTATTGTATAATGATTATTTAAATGGCATTCTTCGTTAAATGACTTTTACAAAACCTTAATTAAAAAAGTAAAATTAAGTAGCTGTATCAGGAGTTCTGTACAATTGAAAGTTAGCGGTCGAGGTGAATCGTCGAAAATTCGAGCCTCCGTTTCTTGTCAACTCGATATGCTAGGTGCGACTACTTTTACAGAATTAAAGGAGACTTACCAGCACTACCATCTAACGGAGTTTGAATAAGATAGACAACCAAATTTTAGGCGGGGACACGTGTCAATTTATTTGTTGATTTTTAATTATAAAACTTTGCAGTGAAACCTTATTAATGTAGGCATATATGTTGGCAATGTACGAGTACATTTAAATACATAGGGCATTTTTCGCGAGCATACCAGCCCAAAAATTTGATCGAATTTGAATTTTACCAAAGTGCAGTTCCATAAGATAGTAGTTGATAGGGAAAATAAAATCTCATTGAAGCAAATGTTTAACTGGCTCTTTTTCGGAAAAATGTAAGTACTTTCGAATGGGGCCAAGATCATGTTAAGCTGCATATTTGAGATAGAGTCTTGTGTGCTCTATCGAATGCGGTCAAATCAGAAATATTTGTAACCATTTAATACTATCCACAAAACACACATTTTTTTGGGCAGGCACATTAGAGAAAAAGTGTGCCATATAAAACCAGCTATATCAAGGACTTATCAGGGTGAACTCGTTTGAACAGCTTGAGGGCTCTCCTTTATCAACGAAAAGGCAACAAAGTTTAAAATTTTCACAGCTCAGTGGGCACAGCATTTTAGAACGTAATTGGAACGTCCTAAAACCGTTTTTCGACGTACAAGTCAAAAGACGTCATTTGAACTTTTCAAAAACTGTCTTAAGTCAGACCAAATAATATTATAAAACGTTTTATGTTCGAAATTCGTCTTTAAGACGTCTCTGGAATATTGTATGTTTATGGAACGTTATATGGCCTGAGTTAGGACATTTTTAAGCCGTTCTAAAGATGTTCTTTAACGCTTGTTCCCCCTTGAAGAACATCTATGCTGTTTCCTTTTATGTTTTATTAGTTTTAATCAAAATTTGTGTGCAAAGTTCAGCAGCTAAGGGAAATTAGATTGCATTTTCTATACTCTGGGAGCAGCAGATGTTCACAAAAATATTTGCTCAGTAAATGGAGAAGATGCTGTGAGTTCGAGCACGTGTCGTGAATGCACAGTGGGCAAAAGCGTTAAATAACATCTTTAGAACGGCTTTAAAATGTCCTAAGTCAGTCCATATAACCTTCCATAAATATACAACGTTCCAGAGACGTTTTAAAGACGTTATTCGAGAATAAAACGTTTTAGAGCATTATTTGTTCTGACTTAGGACAGTTTTTAAAACGTTCAAATAACGTCTTTTGACTTGTACGTCCAAAAAATGTTTTTAGTGATCCCAATTATATTCCTAAAATCCGTGCCGAATGGGAAACAGCGTTCTGGAAGGCCTCTTCAGGTGTAACCTGATTATTTTTAAATTTTTCTTAATAAAGATCACACGCAATCTAGTGTACAATTAGCTAAACGATTACAAGTTGATCATACAGCAGTTATGCGATGGCTTCATAATACAAATAATTTTTTGTTGTTTCAAAAAATGTCAAAAACTTTGGCACACTCATATTCACTGTTGTTCTTCTTCAAGTGTTGACACATTGAAAATGAGGGAGCATAGATTAAGGGGCGACATAGTTACGCCGCCTTCAGTGCCAAAAAGCTTCAAGCTGCACAGTGATCAAACTTAGCAAAGTAATATTCATAATCCGCTACAGCAGGCCTGTCGACTGACGGGATATTCCAGGAATTTTCATCGAAATTTCTCTGATCACAGATACAAGTTTTCCACAATCACTATCCTCTATTCACTGCAAGAGAGTTATGGTGGTGGTTCATGTGGCATGCCTTCGTAACGCAGTTTTTATAATCCAGTATCGCAGAGAAGTTTTGAAGTAGGGGCTTTGGGGCAAATATGTTAAAATTAAATGTTTTACTTTAAAGATGTGTATTGTATGTCAAATTTAACATGCATTGTTTCTGATATTCTGCCCTAAACATTCTTATATTTTTGTAAAAGGAATATTATTGTATAAATAATTTAATTAACGTAAAAATTAATATTTTAATTAGATTATTTTATTATACTTTAAACTGTGATGGGGAAATAGAAATTAAGTACAAATATCTACTTGTGATTCAAACTTATTTATTATAACTTTAAAAGTATGTGCATAGAACCGACTTTCCGCTATGACAATTTATATGTGAGTGCGCCCTCAGGCATCGATGATACGTTTCTAAGCGTCATTAATAATTAAGTGGGGGCTGCAAGGTACAAGCGATGTACATTTCTCACTTAAGACTAATTTTGTGGCGTTTGCATAGTGACATACCTCCCGTTATGGATTGATTTTACCCAAGAAATCGTATTTTGAGATTTTGGGGTACCACTTCTGTTTCGCTTGCATCATCTATTTCTAATATCGCAACTATTTCAAACGTACCTTACAACTAGTTGTGCTATAATATTTTCTATCCGATTTCTGAAGATTAGGTTCCTACATAGATTGAGTCATTTCTTTTAAGTCAATTGGTTTTGCAGCTTTTTGTAATTGAAGAAATTTTAATTCTAACAGCGATAATAAAACAGCCAAAATAATAGTTGCTTTTGATATAATAAGATTCTGAAAATTTTTGTCGCATAGTTCATTCATTTTAAACAGAGACATTTGGCACAAGTTTTAATGAAGGCTTTTCATGTCGTATCTTATAATCAGAATTAAATCACTAGGCTATGGGCGAATATTTATATGGACACGAGGGTGGCTCAAGAAGGCATTTACTTTTTAGAGGGCAACGGTCCCCCCAATTTCATTCCGAATCCGAAAAAAGAAATTCTCTAATTTTTTATTTTTCGATTTTAACAGGTGCCGGTTTTGACTTGAAGTTTCCCATGTAAAATGCTTTTTTTGAGTTTTTGGATTAAATTTTTAGGGTTTGACAAAATGTGACGGGGACGTACGAGGGCCTGTAGAGAGTTATCTAATGAAGAATTTCATGTATCATATATATGAGTTTGAAACCCCTAACACACCCCCACGAGTACCTGAAAACTACCCTTAAAACAAAAAATGTCAATTCTTCATGAAATTGACATTTTGAGCACTGTATTCTGGTCTTTTTCTAATTGAAATTATTAATATTAGTCTAACGGAATATTTATTATCATTGGTTAATTAAATTTTAATTATTTAAACAAATGGAATTTGTTTCAATTTTTTTTCGAAAAATTTTTTTTCCTCAAAATTATTACTTTTAGTCTAGTGGAATATTCAATAAAATTTGTTCATTAATTTTTCAATGTTTAAACAAATCGAATTTGTTTAAATAATTTTTTTAAATTTGCATTTTCCCTAAGAATGATTAGTATTGATCTAGTAGAATATTTATTAACATTAAATCATTCACTTTCAATTATTTAAACAAAAGAAATTTGTTCAAATAATTTTGTCCCGATGTTTTTTTTAATAAAAATTTTACATGGGAAACTTCAAGTAAAAACCGGCATGCAAAAAAATGTTACCATGCATTTTTGGACCACTTTAATGGACACGCCCCAGACCTAAATCTGGACAAGTAGATAGAGGGAAGGTATGATTCACGAAATCATTCGATCATACGATTGATTGCGCGTCTCATCAGCTAATAACGTGGGATAGGGTGGGACAAATGCACCTTATATATTCATTCCAGTATCAGCACCAATGGACTTCTTAGTCGACTCTCTGACAGTTAAGACCAACTTGGCCTTCCCTGAATCTATCTGTCATTGAGAAAATGCATCGTCCCAGTGGGCACAACATTTTAGAACTTGATTGGATCGTCCTGAAAGCGTTTCTTGGACGTAAAAGTCAAAAGACGTCCTTTGAACGTTTTAAAAACTGTCCTAATCAGACCAAATAATGTTCTAAAAACGTTTTATGTTCGAAATACGTCTTTAAAACGTCTCTGTAACATATTATGTTAATGGCACATTATATGAATTGACTTAGGACTTTTTTAAGCCGTTCTAAAGATTAAAATTATTTCGTGAAAAAAAGATCTTACTCCTTCTTCACTCCATTGGGAATCGAACCACAAAACTTCTGATTTCCGGTCAGGTGCTTTTCCAATTAAGGTTTTAGAGGGATCAGAATAAGAACTCTTAATTCAAGAAAATAACGCCAATTTTTAGCTAGGTGTTAGTGGTAAAACTAATTATTTTTTTAATGAATCTGCTTTGTCATCAGAGATGGTACCTTACCGACAGTAGATCAACCCTCCAAGCCATGAAGGCAGAAAATCCACACAATATCAATCAAGATAAGAAATAATTTTAATTTGAAAATATTATTTTCTATCTAGTCGGATTAAGAGATTATCCATTTTCTGTTATTGAAGTTTCTTAACTTAATCGATATTGCCTTCATGGTTTGGAGGGTTGATCTACTGTCGGTAAGGTACCATCTCTGACGATATAGCAGATTCATTACAAAAATAATTACGTTCTAAAGATGTTCTTTAACGCTTTTGCCCACTGGCATGGTTGCATCTTTACTCATTTTATTTAAATTGTATAAATGAAATGATTTATAGATAAATATAAACTATTTAGGACATTTTTACATGGATCTTGAAACATTGATTCATTCAATATCGATTCTTTTGATTCGATTTCTTTTGCTGAATCGACCTTAATAAATTCAATCCTGGCTCGATTCATAAAAGGATCTTTTCGAGAGAATCGCCCATCCCTAGGCTGCCGACCTCCCCATGCGAGTCACCTCAGATCCAAAACACTAGAGGAGATGAGACAGGCAGAGAGTAAAAAAGCATTTAACGGAGAACACACTAATCGCGCAGCGTCTACAAACTCGTGCCACTTCTTATCAATTATGCTCGTACATATATCATAGCATCAGACGAAATACCTTCAAAAAAACATTTACATTTTCGTGTTTGTGAACAAAATAAACTTAAGTAAATAAATGAATCATCTCATTATCTAAACATTTTAGGCAACTCACTAATAAATCTCGAAGTAATAATAATAGCAAGCAAATTAGGGCATAAATTTAATAAGTAAGAGAGTCACTAATAATTAATTCAATTTTGGGAAATCAAAAAATTACAAGAAAAGCATATCACTTAGGAAACATGAATTATTGCAATTAACTATTATAATTTTGATTTCAATAATACAGCACCACAAAAAAGTGTTCTGTCCAAAAGCGAGACCAATGTAGAGTAATGGTTTTGGGGTCGCTGAAACAGAATATGAGCTCAGAATTGCTTCATCAGGTCAGGTTTTTTTTTCTCACCTTAAAATAAGAGCTCAAATTTGTTGAATTTAAGGTAATCCACTAAAAAAATGGGTTTTCCCCCCAGAAACGAGACCAATGTATCCTTATGTTTTCGGGGTCGCTGAAACCAAATATGACCTCAGAAATTCTTCATCAGGTCAGCATTTTTTTCTTACCTTAAAATAAGAACTCAAACTTTCTGAATTTAAGGTATTCAGAATTATATCAATCCCTACAACAAATTACTACGTTGAATTATCACAAAATGCAAGAGAGTGCTAACACCTAGTAACTGTTGACTGTTTAACTCAAATATGACCAAAAAAATTTCGCACCCTCATTTGTATTTTATGAATATGTTATGAGCTGTTCAGTCTTTATCCATAAAAATGTTCAACCTTTTGCACCCCTAAAAACTACCCCTTCCGAAGGGATGCAGATTGAAGAAAATTAAGCTTCACTTTTATGACTTTCAGAAACAAATTTGGGGACGCACAATTGTTTTACGTTTTTTTTGTAAAATAGAAAAAATATATTTAGCTCCCGTGCACCTCCAAACATACCCCTGGTTAGAATTAAGGGTTGAATATTTGAAAAATTAAATCCTTTGTGATTTGACTCTGAATTTTTTCTTTCAATGGCTAGGTATGACTATTCAGCTATTGAACTACACAAATATTCACTTATGCACGGTCTCAACAACTACACCCGGATAGGGTTGGGTATCTTATATTCAAAGTATTCACAATTTTATGGTTCGAAATTCATGTATTGTTTTATTCTTGTACATATAGATTCTAACTAGTCTGCTATCCAACTACAAAAATGTTAAACCCCTCGGCACTCTCAAAAACGACCCCAAGAAAGACATCCCTTCCCACAATTCCTGGAGAGGATGCGGTCTCGAATGCTTGTCATGGCTGCGATTTTCTTATGATAGCGTGCTCTTTTATTTTCAAAAGTCCTCCGCAATGGCATATTTTTTCTTTTTCCTCCTTTTTTTCTTTTTTTTTGGTAAATCCTCTTTTAAAGACCAGCAATAGTCAGCCATGATACTGACATCCCACCTTCCCTGGTATCTCTTTCTATTACTTTGAGGTGTGGGTGAAATCTTTCACCTTGCTCTTCGCTGTAGACACCAAGATTGTCAGGAAAGTAATCAACATGGCAATCCAAGAAGTGCAAATTCAAACTCATGTTGCATCCCATTTTTTGGAAGTTGGCAACCATTTTACGAACTACTTCTTTGTAGTCGGCGCTGCTATGATTGCTTAAAAATTTTTTAGTTGCCTTCTTGAAGCTCAACGAAGCTTCTTTTTGTACTTCTCTCATACTTGTTATAAAATTTGGATCTTTCATGACTTTTCGAATTTACGGTCCTTCTAAAATACCTGCTACCAATTCCATAAGCACAGAAAACAAGGGTACGTTGTGTAACCTGATTGCTGGCCTAATAACAATGTTACCGTCTTAAGATCACCAGATAATTTCCATTCGTGCTCTTTATATTTGATCATTCGAAGAAGATCTTTCATGTTATCATACTCTCCTTTATTTCATCTTGAATATGCTACTGGAACAGATGCAAATACATTCCCGTTATGAAGCAAAACTCCTTTTAAGCTACGTGAAGCTGAGTCAATAAATAATCTCCACTGTTCTTTCACATAACAGTCATTCTTTAAAGCATTCATTAAACCGGGAACATCACAGAAAAATATCAAAGAAGATGCCTCATCTTTTTTGAAAAATGATCGAAATTCTTTATCTCGATCTCGATAAAATGTAACCATCGCACCATCGGCTAATAAGTTCTTTTTTCAAGCTTGATGCTGAAACTTTTGTAGCGTCTTTCGACAATCCTAAGTTTCTAACTAAATCATTTAATTTCTTCCGCGTGTACTATCCTTTTTCTTTCATTTCAGTCTTATGTGGGTAGAAGTCGCGTCTACTCTCTTCAGACTCGATATCACTATTGCTACTCTCTTCACATTCGATATCGCTATCGGCATTACTGTCGCTTTCGATATCGCTTTTGGCAGTCCTGGCATTTCTACTGTTGATACTGTTGCATAACGTAGTTTTGATTTATTTTTTCTATTGATACCAGTCGCTTCTGTCATGCAAATATAGCACTCCTTTCGATTCAGCAGTTCTTTCCACGCCATTGGCTTCAAAAACTTGAGTGTTTGTTTTCCGCTATTCCAACGATCTAACATTTTATGACAGGCATCACATACAACGTGGGGTACCCAGTTTAGATCTTGATTGATTACATCAAGATTAAAACACTTTTTATAAATCGCCTTCATATTTTCGTTAAACCGACGCCGATATGCTTAAACTTTAAATTTTCCGCAGATATAACAGAAAGAATCTGATTATTCGTGACAAGCGTGTGATAGTTTAGTGTGAGTAATTTTTTTTCGTTGAAATTTCCATACTATGTTATTCAACCCGCGTGTTAGGGATTCTGTTCCGATCGCAGATGAGTCCACCGTTCTGAGGGTGATAACCCCGATACCTACCCAGCTGAGTACCGGGACTTTCCAATTGTGATGAGGACCATGTCAACTCATCGTCGGACACACAAGGGCTTCATTTTTACACCCTAACGCCCCCCTGCAGGGCAGCGCGCTCGCTGGCTTCGATACCTCAATGGAGCACAAAGCGAATCATCCACACATCCCTTTTCAGGGCAGTGTCATCGCCTACAACTGCATAGAGGCAGCAGGTTTTTACTGTAACGGATAACCCGAATTGCCATAAATCCCTGAATTGTTTTCACAAAACAACAGAAAAGCATGAAAAACAAAATGGGATTCTCCTTTTGACATTTTAATTTTTTGATGAGAATATTTTTTGGCTTTTGATGTTTTTAAAGCAGGGCCGGCGTCAAATTTTCAGCCCGAGTGGGTACTAAGGAGAGGGGGAGGTATAACAGAGATTCGAAATATGAGTAGATTACCTTAAATTCATCAAATTTGAGCCCTTATTTTGAGATTTGAAAAAAACCCTGACCTGATGAAGCAATTCTGAGGTCATATTCGGTTTCAGCGACCTCAAAAACATAAGGGTACATTGGTCTCGCTTCTGGGACAGACCACTTTTTTAGTGGTGCTATGTAATTAATAAAATATTTCACTTTATCTGCTTAGCAACACTGCACGTCCCTGGCAGGAAATATTAGTTGCATACATTTTTTTAATTCAGCAATTAGTAGTCACGCAAATTGCAATTGGCCAATAAATATTATTTTCACAACGTCAATTGGCGTAGAATTAAATAGATGGAAATCTAATAAATTTATGTAAAAGAACCAGCTGTGTGCATTTAGAGTTAAGGTGAAATTCAGGGACTAGAGGGGAGCGATGGTTCGCGCACTGTGTTACGCGATGTGAACGAGGTTTACAACGACGCTCTAGGACAACAGAGTATCCTCTGTTTAAAAACTCATAAATAATATGTTTTGTTATAATTTTTACGACGATATGTTACACTGTTAATGTTTCGATGCATTCTCTCTCTCTCTCTCTCTCTCTCGCATGTCTCCCTCTCCTAACAGGGCCTTGCCTCTTCAGCAATTCTCGAGGTAAAAATCCCGAAAAATCTGAACGATTGAAGACGCCAAATACATACGTAATCCATATACATACGATCCATATACATACAATGTTCCAGAGACGTTTTAAAGACATATTTCGAACATAAAACGTTATAAGAACATTATTTGCTCTGACTTAGGGCAGCTTTTTAAATGTTCAAGACGTTTTGTGGCTATCACGTCCAAGAAACGTTTTTAAGACGTTCTAATTATGTTCTAAAATGTTGTTCCCACTTGGAAGTTTATGTAATAAAACTTCAAATGTATATGTAAACATCGCATGCATTTACAACAAAACGGGAGAGCTATACAACTATTGGTAAACCTGTCGTCAATTGGACAGATTTCGAAGAACTGAGAAAGGTACTAAAAACCCTTAATCCGACATGGAATCACGTCCCCGGTCACCAAGGGATAGAAGGTAATGAGATGGCTGACTATCTAGTGCGATTAGGAATTCACAGAAGCAATGTTCCCTAAGACAATCATGCACCAAGCTCCAGCACTTTTTAAAAGAAACAGCGTCTTATTATGCTTACTGTCCAAGCAGATTCTATAGTGTATTCCAGTCCCCTTCCGAGACAGTGACGATGGTATGATACGCCATCACGGCTAGAATAATTAAAGACACTTGAAAAAAACCGTTTAAATCTATTATGAAAGGGACAGGACGACAACGATCCATATACAAATTCGACCAATCATTAGAAGCTCAGCAGTTCTACTTCTAATACAAGAAAGGACTTGATGAAGTCCACCTTGACCCGAGGGACGCTTTAAAACCTATGGATACTGCGTTAGGCACAGAAAAACTACCCGAGAAAAATTTCGGGCTGGACAGAGGAAGCACCGTTCGGTTTAAGGACTCACCCGAGGTGATAGAGCCTCCCATCATTGGCACTCAACCCTAGAGATGGTAGTTAATCCAGACGTCAGTCACTTCGTCCATACCCGCTGCTAGTTCAACTCTAGCAGCCAACAGTAATGGAATGGAAGAAGACAACGAGCAAAAAGGGATGCCTTTCACCAAGAAGAACATTATACTCCCGTGGCAACTCATTCCACCCACGTTTATTTCAGGAGAGCCAAGAGACACTCACCGAGAAACACCCTGAATGTACATCTGCCGCATATAGATGATTCCTCTTTCTCCTCAAATACAGGGGATGCTATTTAAGGAGTAGTGAATAGAGCTAATTCACATCCGCCTACCCCAAATGAAGGCGTCATACAGCACGAATAGACTGAGCCTCTTACATACTGCAGAGACAATTACCTCCACCTTATTTCGGAGGACTGTGAACCGACGAAACCCATTTTCAAGCTTCTATAAGCAACGTAACGCGTTTATCCCCAAAACCTATGGGAGAATAGACTTTAGAGGGGACAGTTCCTGGTTACGCCGTTTGGTAAAAATAAGGTGCGCTCCATCGTGGTAAAAAGAAATAACTTTGACGAGACTGACTGAAAGAATGTGTTTTCGCGACTAGAATAATTTAAAAAATCTCTAGGTGGAGACAAACAAAAGGCATGTGAACTGGCTAATTCAAGAGATCTGCTGGGTAATTTACCTCAGAACAATATGGCCGAACTGCTAGTCGACATGTTCCATGGTAGTCATGTTAGGCACTGAAAGAGCTGTCTGGAAAATAAGCTCATAAGGGTGCGCACACGCGAACTAATGGTCATTACGGATACCCCGATCAGTGCATTTGACAGAGCGTCCCTCGATACTGTCGGCAAACTCGCTACCACTCTCAGCGGTAATAAGCACATACTAACCATGCAAGATAATTGCAGCAAGCTTTGCATAGTCGTTCCTGTTTCCGACATTAAGAAAGATATAATCGTTCACGCGGTAGCCACGCACTTAGTTGCGAAATACGGAGCCCCATGTTGTATCCTTACGGATCAAGGGGGAAGCTTGGTAAGCAGCATAAGGCGCAAGATAAGAAAAATATTCGGGGTCAAGGGAATTACTACATCTGGGCACCGCACACAAACTAACGGTTCCCTGAAACGTAGTCATTTCGAACTTACCGATTACATCAAGCATTACGTGAAAGACTGCGATGTTTGGGATAGGTTACTACCCTTCGCGATGTTCGCATACAATACATCGGCACACGAATCTACCATCTTCACCCCCTTCGGAGTTATATACGGGAA
The DNA here is from genome assembly GCF_010883055.1 of Belonocnema kinseyi. Lineage (NCBI taxonomy): Eukaryota > Metazoa > Arthropoda > Insecta > Hymenoptera > Cynipidae > Belonocnema > Belonocnema kinseyi. The sequence continues at coordinate 8,975,122 of NC_046658.1, forward strand.
TATTGCGCGCATGCCTAACTCCTTCCCATCCGAGGAAAGTTTAGAAACCTGTTGATCCTACATACCCGATTTAATTATAAAGTGAATTGAAATTAAGAAAATTGCAGCCGAAAACATGATAAAAGCTAAAGAAACGTCGAAGGTACGTTATGACGAAAAGGCAAGGCCACTGATAGCAAAGGTTGATGATAAAGTCATTATCTTCAAGGGTGTGAGGAAGACTAAATTCGACAAACGTGCAACTGGAACTTTCACGATCAAAGCATCCCTATTTTTGTAGGCAAAAATAAAACGAAAAAAAATGTACTTGACGTTCTTTAAGGACTTACTTGAGTACTGCGGACCAACTCAAGAATATAATTGCGCACAGATAATAAGCAAATACAAAATGAAAACTAAGATGGATGCTGCTGAACGACTCTAGAAAGAGCATCGAACAATGGAGGAGCTGAAACAGAGTACCAAGCAAAATTTTTCAACCCAACTACCAAAACAAATGAGAACACGAAAGATAGCTCTCTTGCTGGCTTCTTAGAAGAAGTCAGACAGAAAACGCATCTGATAAGGTCTCAATTAGAACAAATACGCCATCGAAATTGGAGTGGACGAATATCTATGATCAGCTGAACAATCTCGATCTGATTCACATTGCGCCAAAAGGAGACCTCCACCCCTCATTGTTAACGTCGGCACAGATCCAAACAATCTTTGGCGGCATACAATATCATGCTTCGAAAGATCTGTTTTCTGTACATTCCGTTCCTGTTCAGTCTACCGTGGGAAATGGTAGAGGGAAAGCTGGATCTACTTCACGCAAGGACGTTTAATGGCCGATCTAATCTGCCCTCCTTGCCCCGACGAACAAATAACCTTAAAAGGGGTTGGATTAATCAAAATAGCATCAGAATGCAGCATGAGGACTTTATAACTTACTATCCAGGGACTATGGACAAATGATCCAAGAGTCCTGAGACACACCAGAGTTAATAATCTGAAGTGAAGCTAAACAGTCGCTGTTGATTCACAGTACGTATGTAGGTCTACGACTGACAATCATTGGTATGCTGACCTACTTCTGCTACGCTAAGTTAGCCATTGATGTTTGAAAAGCTTAAATCTCTGTCGTAAATGTTCTCTACGCAAAAATGACAAATGCAAAGGAAATCAGGCACGAAGTAACCAATCGCTTGATTTGAACAGAACCGCAACGCCGAATACTGTTGCGGATAACCAGAACACTAATGTCTCTTCGGGAATGACACCACCTATGCCAGAGGAAGGGGCATCATCACCATATTACCAAGAACTGAATGGCTCATACAAGGCTAAGCCTAATGCCTAAGCAAGTACTACAGCCTGCCTAATATCGCTCAAATATCTCACATTTAGGGTACTTTACGGTATACCTAGTGCCAATAGAGCTCCGAGGCTATCAAAAAGATCACAGCTTTCACCACCAACCGATATTCCACTCCAGACTTGAATTTCGTATGCTTTATGGTACTCTAGGAATTTCGCAATTTCTTGAAGAACGGAACATCTGGACCCGCTGTCTGCCCAAACTTTGTTTCGAAAGCCGCTTGCATGTATATTTCAGCCATATGTTAACGACAAGAAAACATTATTTTATCATCCCCCATGGCAACCTCTAGCAACTTACAAGCACCATTGTTCTTTCCAGTATTTAAAGTTGTCTGCATTATGTTTGTACTTAGAAGATTATTTTCAATAATTTGCTGCACTTCAAAATCAACTAAAAACACTTTTTGCCGTAACTCTTCCATGTTAAATATAAACGTAGCTAACATTGTCACAGCCAAAAAACTAACCGCTACTACTAACGGTACAAAGTGACAGGGGAACAAAGGAAGAAGCAGCCCTATTGAATATGGAGGGTCCTTTGGAAAAAGTGGGGAACAAGAATGCCATTATACAAAGAGCCGAAGGTCTCTGCTGAATATACATCCCCAATAGGGGCATACCTAAGAATGTTAGAGAAGTCTCTCAATGAAAAAATTTAAGGTCAAATATTATAACACTGTTAGTAGAAGTCGCCGGTGACTATTAGTATATTAGTAGTTAATGGTATTTCAAGCACTCGTTTAAAAAACTGTTAGCAGAGAAGAGATATATTCAAATTTTGTATGAGAAAATTCTTTCAAAATTTATTGATAAACAACTAACATCATGACTCAATTACCAAAAAAGATGATTTCTTTAATATGATTTGATGAAATATTGAGAATAAATAATAATTGTATTATTTAAACAATGGAATTTTTTCAATATGAAAAATATCACCAACAAATAACAGGTGGCTAGTGCGATGTACAAAAAACAGAATTTTAGGCGAATTAAACAAAAGAAATTGTGTAAACAAATTAAGATTGTTTAAACAATTTAGGATTTATTAGATAATGTAGACAAGATACCTTGAAATTCAAATCTATAGGTTTATTACAAGTAAAGCTTACTTTTCTACCATAATTTAAGAAAAATGAAATATTGAAAATAATAATTAATTGTTTGAAAGATAGGAAGAAATTTGGAAATGAATAAAGTCTTTTTAAGACAATAAACTGCCATTCCGGTCTCAAAAAACAAATTTTAGACGAATTTTCGACAAAAACAGATTATTTAAATACTTCGAATTTTTTAAATAAATGGAAATTAACAGAAGAACATTTGTACACGTTCCCATCTGCCTATAGTACCTTCTTTCCTTTCTTGTACATCCTTCTCACTTGATCCATCTGCAATGCATTGGCTCTAAAATCCCTTTTCCTTACAGCCTCCATCTTTCCACCCCCTCGTCTTCCTGTCTTAATCCCTACATTTATCTTCCCCTCTACCTTCTGAAAATGTTACTAGGCGTTTTCTTTGCCAACTCCAGTGCCTATTTTACATACATCTTTTGTATCCTGTTAACCTCCTCTTTTTCCTTCCACCCCCACACGTCCACTATATAAAGTAAGACACTCAACACTAGCGCCTCGAACCATTTCTTTCTCCTTCCAAATTCAACTGCGACCAACTTATGTCCCAGCCCCTACACCTGCGTCATCACTACATTTGCCCTTCTCACTTTTTCTCTTTGAAGTGACCATCCATTTTCCCATTCTTCCCAAAATGGAAGCTTAGGTAAAAAAACTCTTTCGTCTTGTGCACCGCCTTTTCGTTCCACTTCCACTCATCTCCCTTATTTCTTCCACCTCCTTTCCTGAACACCATAAACTTGGTCTTTTCTGCATTTAGTTCTAACCTATTATTATAAATCTACCTTCTCAATGTCTTAACCATCTCCTTTAAGGCCTCTTAGCTCTTTGCTCGCAGCACTATGCCATCTGCATACGCGAGTGACCATACCTTATACCCTCCTACCATAACTCCTCAGACGAGTTCAGCCACTAGCTTACTTTCCATATCCGCTATTAAAATTGCGAAAATCGTTAGGCTTAAAATGTCTTGCTTCTTACTCACTGTCGTATCCCCCGATTTCCCTACCCATTATCTTGTTATTTTCATTTCGATGCTTGTTACATTCCAAAATTTGATAATTCCGACATGACTTCCAAAAATAGGCAGAAACTACCTTATTCCATATGAAATAGTGTAACGCCACCAATTATAAAAAAGCTCATTACGGATTTTCTCTCAATTTGAACCTAACTATGGTAACTGTACTACAGTCGGTAAGATAAAAACCACAAGATACTTAAAGTGTTAGCGTGGAGGGATAGGAACTCAGAGAATATCGATGAAACAACCGATGCTTGATTATTGAGACGATAATTGCAGATTCTACGATTATAGGATCACTATAATTATAACTATCATCAATATAATTATATCTATATTTCATATAGTTTAAAGCCACAAGAAAGTTAAATACAATCATATGAAGTCTAAATACATAGACATATATAGATTAAGTAATAATCTTTTAATATAACTTTACCCAGTGGGCACAAACCTCAAAGAGCATCATAAGAACGGCTCAAAAATGTTCTAAGTCAGTCCATATAACGGTCCATAATCACACAATGTTCCAATGACTTTTTAAATACATATTTCTAACATAAAACGTTTTTAAAACATTATTTGGTCTGAGTCAGGACAGTTTTTAAGACGTTTAAATAACGTCTTTTAACGCGTACGTTTAAGAAACGTTTTTAGGACGTTCCAATTATGTTCTTATACTTCGTGCCCACTGACTATGCATCGATTTGCTATAAATGTATAATCCACTTAGTGAAAGAACAAGTATATAGTCAAACAACTACATAATTTGTATGCTAGATACTTGGGGTTTGCATGGCACGCCCTGCAGCTATCATCGGGAATGTCTTGGCTCAAAATGTGACGACGGTATGTTAAGGTGGAAATAAGACTGTCTTTACATGCCGAAATTAAACCCTCTGTTCCAGACTTCAATCCGGCTAATTTAAGGAAATAAAAAGTTTGTAACGATTCGTATGCGTCACATACACTGTGTGTATGCCGACGTCTCACAGGCCACACTGCGCACGCGCCTTTGCGCCACGAAACCGGTTTGGGACGGTATAAAAGCGCGACCGTCTTTCGACCGAAACAACTCCTCGGGCAGCCGGCTCGAGCAGTGGAGCAATGGGTGCTTCCATATCCACCTTTCGAGTACCAGTAGGCCATGGCATCGGATGCTCCCGATCACGTCCTGCCTCGGTGAACCCTGGAGACGAAATCGGCCAGCCGACTCGAACGTTGGATCGATGGGTGCTTTCATATACACCTCTCGAGTACCAGTAGGCCTTGGCATCGGGTGCTCCCGAACACGTCCTACCTCGGTGATCTCTGGATACAACGCCGACCAGACGACACCTCCTCGGGCAGCCGGCTCGAGCGGTGGAACAATGGGCTCTCTTATATCCGTTCCTCGAGTTCAAATGAATCGCGGCATTTTATGCCCCCAAACGCAACTCATTTCAGGTACCTTCGGCCAGATAGAACTGAACGGATACGAAATTATGACCTAGACCTCTACCCCTTTAAAGGTTTCCTGGCTCAAGTGACGGAGCAATGGGCGCTCCCATGTCCGTCTATCGAGTTCCAATGTGTCGCGGCATTAGGTGCCTACAAATGCGACTTATTTCAGGCACCTTCGGACATCCTTAAACCTGGGGAAACTCCCTGGCTCGAGTAACGGAGCAATGGGCGCTCCCATATCCGTCCCTCGAGTTTTAATGTGTCGCGGCGTTGGGTGCTTCTAAACGCGACCAATTTCAGGCACATCCCAATCCCAAAGGAACCTTTCTCAGGGAATCCAACCACATCGTCGGAGCAATAGGCGCTCCCATATCCGACTTTGCGGTATCAGCGAGGCACAGCATCAGGTGCTCCTGAACTTGTCTCGTCGCGGAGGCCCCTGAGAAGCTAGCAGTACACTATCTAGGCGGATCCGGCCGGACGAACGTCCCTCCACCTGTCGCGAATACCGATTTCGTCCTAACCCGAGCCGTTTCCTTTTGTTTCGATTCTGTTATAAACACTTCCTTTTATCTGCCCCATACTTCTCCTCCTTGATCCCCGGTCCATGCATTCAAATCTCCTCCTATTAGGACCAGCCTCTCCTCTGTTTTCCGTGTCAATTTCCCTATTGTTCCCAATCCTCCCTCTTCACCTCTCCATCTGTACACGCATACTACATTCACAATAACTTTTCTTAATTTCATTCTTCTAATCATTGTTCTATCATTTTCTTTTATTCAGTCTTCTTTTTCTTTCACTACAACAAGTTACTTTCTTGCCCATGATACCGTGGCACCCATTCCTCTCACTTTTACGTTCTACTTTCTTGCTGACTGCATCTTCCACTCAATTTCTTTAGGTCATATTCTTTTCATGCCCTTACACTCCTTCTTATCCACCTACGTCTTACTCATCATTATCACAGCCCGCTTCTGCAATTCTCTCTAATATTCTTTGGCCGTCATTTAAATCCTGATACGTTCCAGAACGCTACTTTAACATCGATCTTTTTACATTTATTTCCTTTACTCACCCTGCTCACTCACCAAGTTCTCTAAGAAAATACATTATTTTCCCTCTTTCTTCCCTCCTAGCCTTTTTATCCCTACCACTCTAACTTGCGCGCCGATACGTCTCATCAGCTTCATAATCTCTTTATCTGCCCTTTCACTGCCGCTTTCAAACTCTTGACTATTATTTTCTTTTCCCTTTTCGCTCTCTCTTCTTCATCCACTCTTCTTTCAACCTCAATCCATCGAACGCACCACTTTTCATTCTGCACATTCTTAACCACCTCACACTCTTTTATTCCTTTTAAACTTCCTTTCTCTTCCAACTTAGGCTCATTCCTTAGTTCTAGTTTGCTCACTCTCTTCTCTAGCAGTTTCATGTCCTTTTTTCTTAACATCCTTATTCTCCCTCTGCCTATTCTCTATCACTTTATAAGAGCTAATAGTTTCTCAAACATATCCCTTTAATCCCTGTCTCTCGATAACCGTTTTTTCCCTTTCACTATTCATACTCTCGCTGCTATTCGCTCTCGCCGACTGTTCCCACCTGTGTAAGAACTACTTTGATTTCGAGCTAAGCTTTTCCAAATTCGTCGTCCTCACACGCCTATGTCCCCTTCTATCTTTCGATTCTGCCGCTGCTACGAGATTAAAAGGCGTAGCGAACGTGCCATATGCACTTCCCTCACTGCTCGCCTCGTCTACGCCGCTACCTTCTCTCTATTTGCTATCCCTATCCCTATCTACTTCAATTTTCTCATTTAACTCACTCTGTCTTCTTCCTAATTCATGCTGCAGACTCCCCCTGACCGAAATGCTAGTCTACTCTGTTAACTGACCCATTGCCGCAACTCCCCCTCACTTGCCACTTTCTATATACCCCAAAAATTTTAAAACTTTTTCCAAAACTCACCCTCTTACAAAGATTTCTATTGATAATGTATGGCTATTTAATTCCTTATCCATTTACACCCTTCGAACTCCTACCTACTGCCAAAAAACTCCAGTGTCCTGCCGAAGCGAACCCAACCTCAAAACCATCTCTCGTCAATTTCTATATTTTTTCATTTAAATTCGCACTTTCTAACGCTCCCTTCATTCATATTTGAACTTTCAACCCAGTCACCTTACTCACCACACTCTCACGGTACTCACTCATCTTTTCACTTCTTCCCAGCCTAAAAATGATCGCACTCGTAAAACACCGTGTATCCTCTCTGGGTAATGGAAACGGAAGCCAACCCTTAGACCGTTAAAAAAGTTGTTACATCCACTTTTTCACTTATTGTGTCTTCCTTTCCGCTTCCTTTTGACATAATTTAAAGTTTTGAAAATTCCAAAGAATGAATGTAAGTACCTAAAACATTCTTAATTAAAGTTAAAGCTTAATGTTCAATAATAAAAAATTTATCATTTCGGCTCCGAATCTGCTTCCATGAGTGATTACATTATCTTAATAATAATGAGTAATTAAGAATTAAAAAATCTCAGTCAGCAGTCTATATGCTCGTGCAAGTGGCAAATGCGAGGCCTCGGCTGGCTGTTTCTCTTGCGCACGTCTATAAAGTAAAATGTTTATTTTCTTCACTTTTCTCCATATCACGCTTTGTTTGACTTCAAATAGATGGGATCTACAAATATTAGGATATGGTTCCGTTACCGCTAAGAAAGCGTCTATCATCTTAGTATAAATAAGGTTTGGTCTATCTTTTCACTACGGATGAGAATTAGGCTATCTTCATTTTATAGGAAATTTAAGAAACGCGTAGAAGTGTTAAAACAAAAAATTTATCTTGTCGAAATTTTTGAAAAAGTTCTAACTTTTTTAATTCTTATCAAAAATGGCTGTGTAACGAACTTGATCTTTCTTTTTGGACCCACAAATTGTGTGCCGAAGCACAATGCAATCTGACTAGGCTTTCGAAAGTTATCCAGTATGCAGACGACGACAACAACAAGAACAATGACGACGACGACGCTGGACAGACAAAGCCCATTGGGCAGAAGCGTTAAAGAACATCTTTAAAACAGCTTAAAAATGTCCTAAATCAGTTCATATTACGTTCCATAAATATACAATGTTCCAGAGACGTTTTAAAGACGTAATTCAAACATAAAACGTTTTTAGAACATTGTCTGGTCTGACTTATAACAGTTTTTAAAACGTTTAAATAACATCTTTTGACTTGTACGTCCAAAAAACGTTTTAAGGACGTTCCAATCACGTTATAAAATTTGGTGCCCACTGGGAAACCGACTAAAAACTTTTTTTCTGACTCAAAGGGCCTCTAAACGTCGACATTTGATGAAATTCACGAAAATATACGAAAAAAGATAAATAAACAAAAATTGTGATAACAAAGAAGATCAACAAATTTGCTCAAAATCATTTCTTCATAGGACGCGTAGCTTTTTTTTGATTCGTATAAAATAATAACATTTAAAATTACAATAAAATTTGTGGGAAAACATCAAAAGGTACGAAAACACATTGGTAGAAAACAGTTGTTCATCCTTAAAATAGATACAAAATTTTTTTAATTTATTGCACTCTCATCATTTATGATCGAGAAAGTATTAAGAATTGTCCGAAATTTGACACCACAGCAGTCAAATTTTAACCCAAAATACGAAAAAAGAAAGTCTTAAAGAGAAGTATAGTTTTTGAAAATTTCTATAAAAAAACTACTACCAACCATTTTTTATAGGACTCGTCATTTTGTTTTTTTATTTATCGTGAACAATATGCAGAAAATAGAAAATCCTAATATTAGGCCAAAAGACACGAGGTGTGTAAAAAGTCTTAGATAACCCAGTGGGCACAAAATTTAAGAACGTAATTGGAACGTCCTGAAAACGTTCCTTAAACGTACAAGTCAAAATACGTTATTTTACCTTTTAAAAGCTGTCCTAAGTCAGACCAAATAATGTTCTAAAAACGTTTCATGTTCGAAATATGTCTTTAAAACGTCGCTGGACCATTGTATGTTTATGGAGCGTTATTTGGATCCAGTTAAGACGTTTTTGAAGCGTTCTAATGATGTTCTTTAACGCTTGTGCCCACTGGGATCATATGCGATGTTTGGCTTAAAATGTTAATTTTGATTTGTTTTTTTGCTATATTAAAAATGCTGTAACTCTGTTAATTTTCTTTTTATCGATAAAAGTCGTGAAGATAGATTCTTCTAGTTTCCGAATATGTTCGACCGTACATAAAATGGTAAGACCTTGAAAAAACTGGTCTCAAACATTTTTGAATTCCTCGCATTTCTTTAATTTGTATCCAAAATAGCTGGCTAGCGAATTTAAAGTCTAATTTTTGACACTAAAAGAGTATACCAAAGGTAAATCCAACCTGTCAATTCTTTCCGAAGTTATCGTACTCACAGCCAGTTATACATACACACATACACATATTTCCAGTGGGCCCAAACGTTAAATAACACCATTAAAACGATGTAAAAAATGTATTAAGTCAGTCGAAATAATGTTCCATAAACACAAAATGTTCAAAAGATGATTCAAAGACGTGTTTCGAACATAAAACGTTTTTAAAAAATTATATATTCTGACTCAGGGTAGGTTTTAACACATACAAATAACGTCTTATGAGTTGTACGTCAGAGAAACACTTTTAGGATGTTCTAATTACGTTCTTAAATTTCGTACCCACTGGAATTATACATACGTGGAAACGAACGTACATAAATACATATATACATACATACACATAAATACAAACAGACAGAAACACACGTTCGTCAAAAACGGCTTTTCGGGTTCAGAGGTTCTAAAAACGTTGACATTTGACAAAATCTCCAATAAGAATGTCAAAATAAATTTTTAACAAAATACTTCAACATTCAGACAAGAAGTTTAATTTGCATGAAAAACAAGTTTTTAACCAAAAATACTAGTTTCCCAGTGGGCACAAACGTTAAGGAACATCATTAGAGCGGTTCAAAAATGGCCTATGTCAGTCCAAATACCATTCCATAAACATACGATGTTCAAGAGAGGTTTTGAAGACGTATTTAGAACATAAAACTTTTTTCGATCATTATTTTGTCTGACTTAGGACAGCCTTTTAAACTTTCAAATAACGTCTTTTGACTTTTACGTCCAAGAAACGTTTTTAGGGTGTTCCAATCACTTTCTTAAATTTTATGCCGAATAGTATTACTCTTAACCAAACCAAATAAATTCCGTACCGAAAATATAATTGTAGGCTTTTCCAGCGGGCACAAAATTTTAGTTCAAGTCAAAAGACCTCATTTGAACGTTTAAAAAAGTTTCCTCAGTCAGACTGTGAAAATTCTTTGACCGTTAATATCATTAATGAGAGAATGTGTTTTATTCTGGTCATACGGTCCAATATTTAAAAAAATGGATTCAGTTCAAAAATCCCTAAATCGACCAAAAAAGACCAAAAATCTTCAAAAAAATAATTGAAAATGAACTTAAATTAATAGAAAATTAATTAATTAATCTATTAATTAATTTAAAATTAATTACATTACTGATTACACTAAATAGTTTACTTTTCTCGAACGTTAAAGGATATTTATATCAGAAAAAAATATAATTACAATAGGTAATCGTACGTTAAGATTACAATTGAAATATGCTTCGTAATAAGCACTTGTAATTTTTCTTCTTTTATAACTATAATTCTAAATATGACATAATATTTTACTTATGTACATACCTCTTTCTTAACTGACATACTTTCTTCATACATCTTTATCGTTTCTATGTACGTTTTTCACAAGAGTGAAAACCAGACATTATCGCAGTGGTTACTGTTTTAGAACTTATTGAAATAATAGTAATTCAATCACGAATAAAAGACTTCTAGTACTTTTTTTATAAGATTTCTTCTCACTGCTCCATTACCTCAATAAGAAAGGGTCAATGATGTAATAAAACACTAAATAGGGTGAACATATATATTTCACCTAATTTAACTCTCCTCCTTTTTGGACGAATTTATCTTTTCTCCTCTTTCATTATGATTTCAATTTTTCTTATTTTTTGTTAATTTTAGATTCTTCGTCATTTTTTTGTAATTTTTCCCCGTTCAATCACTTTGTCATTTTTGTATACAGAAGAAAAGGTTTACGGACACGAATTCCCATTTGGCGCTAACCTAACAACACATAAACGATGCAACTAAACGCGATATTGTTTATTTGCTGCCACTAAGGAATGAGTTCTATGTTCCAAATGCAGTTACCGTTTTACAATCTGCGCACTTTGTTTCTCCTAATCATTTTGGTGTTGATATGCATATATAATCACTCAGGAAAAAAACTGTATAAACAAAACTTTTAAATGTACAAGATAGCCAAAAGGTTTAGAGAAATACTGGCCTGGCAAATGCATATGAGATACTCGACTGAAAGTAGGAGTTAAATAGGCGAATTCTGTAGACACTCCTATGTGCGTATATATGGCTGTAGCTGAGATACGCAACGCGCACCCTCGGTGAACAATCAATATGAGCAACAGATTCGTAGATTTTTAAATTGAAAACAAAATTTGTAGACCAAATTAGTGAATTAAGATAGGAAAAGTTTATTGAAATGTCGATACTGCAAAAGTGAATAATTTAACATTGAATATCATATAAATAAATGGGACTAGATTTGTCATTCTTAATTAAATTAAAAAATTATTAAAATTATAAGAATCCTTGATTTTGTATTTCTTTTCCCAAATAATTGAAAAAAACAATCCATTCAAATAAAAAAAAAATGTTGCCTGAAATGTGTGGCTTTCTAAGGTAAAATATGCGATACCTAGTGGGCATAAACGTTAAAAAACGTCATTATAACAGTTGAAAACGTCCTAAGTCAGTCCAAATAACTTTCTATTAAAATACAGTTTCTAGAAATGATTTATACACGTATTTCGAACATTAATCGTTTTTAGAACATTATTTCGCCTGACTTAGGACAGTTTTTAAAACGCTCAAATAACGTCTTTTGACTTGTACGTGCAAGAAATGGAACGTGATATGGCCTGACTCACGACATTTTTAAGCGGTTCTGAAGATGTTCTTTAACGCTTGCGCCCAATGGGTATTTCCAAGTAGCCCAAAAATCAGAGACTCCATTTAAACTAAAAAATTCTCAAAAAGATGTTGTTTTTACAATTTCATATCTACGTGGTAGAGTGGGGTTGATTTTAGATGTCAAGGGCTGGGGCCTAAAAATCAAAGCGGGTATTTTTGAGGAGCCCAACAATCATAGATAACACCAGCACACAAAAAAGTGGTCTGTCCGACAGACTACCCTAGCATATCTATATGTTTTGGGGTCGCTGAATTCGAATCCGGTGTCCAAATAACCAAGTTGGCTCGTATTTTTCTGAAAAACGAAAAAAATAGACGTAAGATCAACTAATACCGCGATTTTTCTTGTATACTTTTGCAACAAAAAAAATTTTCATGCTCGGTGGTCTAAATCAGCATATCCTTATGTTTTTTGGATCGCTGAATCGGAATCCGGGGTCAAGATAACCCAGTTGGCTTATATTTGATCGAAAAATGCAAAAATATAGGTAAAATCGACGAAAACAGCGGGTCTTCGTGCATATTTTAGCAAAAAATATATATCTTTATCCCCGGTGGACTTATCCAGCATATCCTTATGATTTTAGAATCACTGATTCTGAATCAAGGGTTCGATCAACCCAGTTGGCTCATATTTTTTCGAAAAACGCAAAATAAGACGTGAGATCGACGAAAACCTTTAAACCTTTACCTTCCTCGACTAGGGTTGTCGTTCACTGTAGATTCCCTTTGCGTCTCATGTTTCAGGGTTTTTAATTTGCGTTAGTCTCCTTGCATGGCAATAGTAAGATTTTTTGTAAATAAGTTTTATTTACTTCTAGCGTTACCCAGGAAAAACGACGTGGACGTAGTAAATTCTGTTCCATTTGGGGTGCTTTATTACCGTGAGTCCCCTTGCCTCTCACGGTTATAGGGTTCTTTTATTTTTTTTTATCTATATCGCTTGTATCGAACCTTTTTGTTCTCAAAAGATCTACGTAGTGGGTTTCGCTTTCGTTTGGTACCTTGATTGACTTGATCTCGTTTTAAACTCCAACAGTAGTCAGCCATCATGTTGATATTCCAACATCCCTGATATCGCTTCTCCATCTCTTTTATATCCTGGTGGAAACGTTCGCCTTGCTCTTCACTAAAGTCTCCAAGGTTGTGTGGAAACTTATTTATATGCGAATGAAGAAAATGTAGCTTCAAATTCATAAGGCAGCCTAGTTTACCAAAGATTCAGAATTAGTGAGACCAAAAACATAAGGATGTGCTGGATAAGTCCAGCGGGGATAAAGATTTTTTTTCCACAAATATGCACGTAAAATCGCTGTGTTCGTAGATTTTACCTCTATTTTTGCATTTTTCGATCAAATATGAGCCAACTGGGTTATCTTGACTCCGGATTCGGATTTAGCGACCCCAAAAACATAAGGATATGCTGATTTAGACCACCGGGCATGAAGAATTTTTTTGTTGCAAAAGTATACAAGAAAAATCGCTTTATTCGCCGATTTTACGTCTATTTTTGGGATTTTCGAAAAAGTATGAACCAAATTGTTTATTTGGGCCTCAGATTCGAATTCAGCGACCCAATTAATATACCCAATTAAATTTTAATCAGATATGACTACGCAGATATGATATCTACGTAGTAGAAATAATCTAAAAGCATAGGAAATCAGGTCCTGAGATTAAAGGGGCGTGGCCTAACGCCTAAAACTTTTAGACCTATGCTTTAATAGCAAGAGTTCCGAGATCTTAATCCTACGCCAAACCGAAATAAAATCAAGAAGTAATGCCGTGAAGGCACTTGAAACTAATCACATGTAGAATCTCCAAATGTTTGAGCTCGTCAAAAATACCAGCGCTGATTTTTGTGGTTTAACCCTTAACGTTAAAAAACATCCACATCTTAACAAGCAATCATGACTTTGCCCAAAAATAATCTTTTTCAAATTTTACAGTGCTACTAGTGTCTCTGCTTTCTGGGCTCTTCAAAAACAATAAAAATGATTTTTGGGCTCCAACCCTTAACGCTAAAAAACAGCCCCATCTTAACAGGCAATTATGACTTTATTCAAAAATAATATTTTCCGAATTTTACAGTGTCAGTCCATATAAAGTTTCGTAAACATACAATGTGCCAGAGACGTTTTAAAGACGTATTTCAAACATAAAATGTTTTTAGAACATAATTTGGTCTGACTTAGGACAGTTTTTAAAACGTTCAAAGGACGTTTTTTGACTTGTACGTTCAAGAAACGTTTTTAGGACGTTTCAATTACGTTCTAAAATGTTGTGTCTACTGGGTAACCACTCCTATTTATGGCTCCAATCTTTAACGTGTAAAATCAACCCCTCTCTACCACGTACATATGAAATTGCAAAAAAATAATCTTTTTGAGAATTTTCTAGTGTCAATGGAGACTCTGATTTTTGGGCTCCTCAATAATACCCACTCTAATTTCTGGCTCCAACCCTTAATGTCTCAAATCAACCCCTCTCTACCACGTAGATGTGATATTGTAAATAAATAGTCTTTTTAAGAATTTTTCAGTGTCAATGGAGTCTCCGATTTTGGGCTGCTCGAAAATACTTTTCCCGAATTTTGTTTCCAACCCTTAACGTCTACAATCAACTCCACTCTACTACGTAAATTTGAAATTGTAAAATAATCATCTTTTTGAGAATTTTCCAGTGTCAATGGTGTCTCTGACTTTTGGGCTTTTCAAAAATAGCCACTTCAATTTTTTCGATCCAACCTTTAACGTCTAAAATCAACCCCCCCCCCCTTTAACACATCGATATAAAATTGTAGAAAAATAGTTTCTTTGCGAAATTTAAAGCGTCAATGATGTCTCTGATTTTTGGGCTTCTCAAGAATAGCCTGTCCGACTTTTGGCGCCAACCCTTAAAGTATAAAATCAACCCCTCTCTACCACGTAGATATGAAAGTGCGAAAAAATAATCTTTTTGAGAATTTTTCAGTGTCAATGGATTCTCTAATTTTTGGCATCCTCAAAAATACTCTCTTCGATGTTTTACTCCAACCCTTAACGTCTAAAATCAACCCTTCTCTACCACGTAGATATGAAAGTGTGAAAAATTTTTTTTTTCGAATTTTCCAGTGTCAATGGAGTCTGTGATTTTTGGCCTCCTAAATAATACCCACTCTGATTTTTGGCTCCAACCCTTAAAGTCTAAAATCAACCACTCTCTACCACGTAGATGTAAAATTGCAAAAAGATAATAATTTTGAGAATTTTCCAGTGTCAATAGAGACTCTGATTTTCGGGCTCCTCAATAATACCCACTCCGATTTTTGGATCCAACCCCTAACGTCTAAAAGCAAGCCCTCTCTAGCACGTAGATATGAAATTGTAAATAATCAATCTGTTTAAGAATTTTCCAGTGTCAATGGAGTCTCTGATTTTCGGGCCCCTCGAAAACACCTTTTCCGATTTTTGGTTCCAACCCTTACCCAGTGGGCACAAATTTTTAGAACGTAATTGGAACGTCCTAAACACGTTTTTTGGACCTACAAGACAAAAGACGTTATTTGAACGTTCTAAAAACTGTCCTAAGTTAGACAAAATAATGTTCTAAAAACGTTTTATTTTCGAATTACGTCTTTAAAACGTCTCTGGAACATTGTATGTTAATGAAACGTTGTATGGACTGACTTAGGACATTTTTAAACCGTTCTAAAGATGTTTTTTAACGCTTGTGCCCACTGGGTAACGTTTAAAATTAACCCCTCTCTACCACATCGATATAACTTTGTAAAAAAATAATCTTTTTGAGTATTTTCCAGTGACAATTTTGTCTCTGATTTTTGGGCTCTTTAAAATTACCCATTCTGAATTTTTGGCGTCAACCCTTAACGTATAAAATCAACCCCTCTCTACCACGTGGATAATAAACTGTAAAAAAATAATCTTTTTGAGAACTTTCCAGTGCTAATGAAGTTTCTGATTTTTGGGCTTCTTAATAATATCCACTCCGATTTTTGGCTCCAACCCTTAGCGTCTAAAATTAATCCCTCTCTTCCACGTAGATGTGAAATTGTAAAAACTTTATCTCTTTGGGAATTCTCCAGCGTCAATGGAATCTCTGATTTTTGGGCTCCTCGAAAATACTTGCTCTGATTTTTGGGATGCAATCCTTAACGTCTAAAATCAACCCCTCTACACCACATCGATATAAAATTGTAGAAATATAATCTTTTTAAGAATTTTCCAGTGTAAATGGATTCTCTGATTTTTGGGCTCCTTGAAAATACCCACTCCAATTTTTTGGCTCTAACGCTTAACTTCTAAAATCAACCCCCCTTTACCACGTCGATATAACTTTGTAAAAAAATAATCTTTTGAGAATTTTCTAGTGTGAATGTTGTCTCTGATTTTTGGACTCTTTAAAAATACCCTTAGTGATTTTTGGCTCCAACCCTTAACGTCTGAAATCAACCCCTCTCTACCAAGTAGATATAAAATTGTAAAAATATAATGTTTTTACCAATTTTTTGTTGTCAGTGGAGTCGCTGATTTTTAGGCTTCTCGAAAATACCCACTCTGATTTTTTGGCTCCAACCCTTACCGTCTAAAATATGAAATTGTAAAAAATTTAACTTTTTGGGAATTTTCCAGTATTAATGGAGTCTAATTTTTGGGCTCTTTAGATTATCAATATCGATTTTTAATTTTTCTTGTGAGTTTGTGTTTTTCTACATAGCGGTGACTTTCCTGAAGTTTTATTTGGTGCATTCGAGATCCCAAAATAAGCTCAAAATCTGGTGCATTTTGTGTTTTGCAGATTTTATTTTCCGCGAGGGGGAGCCTTTTTTGAAAATAGGCTAGTTTTTGAATTTTTACGTGCATTCGGAAGCCGAAAATAAGCCCAAAATCTTATGTTTCATGTTTTTTCCGAAGTTGAGTTTTTAAATAGGTGGTAGTCTTATTTTTAGTGTGGGTGGTTTTTAGAAATTGGTTATTGTTGCGTTCAAGATCCCGAAAAATCCCTAAATTCTGATTCAAAGAAATTAGGGAATTCCACCAGTGGTCACCAAATTTTAGAACGTAATTGGAACGTCCTGAAAACGTTTCTTGAACATACAAGTCAAAAGACGTCCTTTGAACGTTTTAAAAACTGTCCGAAGTCAGACGAAATAATGTTGTCAAAACGCTTTTGATTGAAATACGTCTCTAAAACTTCTCTGGAGCATTGTATGTGTATGAAACGATATATGGACTGACTTAGGACATTTTAAAGCCGTTATAATCATGTTTTTTAACATTTGTGTCCGCTTGGGCGTCGCAGAAAAAAAGGTAAGTTATGTTTTTCGAATATACGCACATGTGTTTTTCATCTTGATTTTTTCATTTTTTAAACACTTCTTTGCAGCACAGGGGGTTGCTTTTTAAAATAAGGGTTGATTTTACAAAAGTCTTTAATATTACATTTGAAAGCTAAAGAATAGTATAAAAATCTAGCCTAGTCGTTTGTTAATACGTTTTTTTCATCACAGGGGGTGGTTTTTCAAATAAGGGTAGACTTTACAAAAGCGATTCATAGCTTATTGCAACGAAAAGAAATAGCAAAAGAATCTAGCCTAGTCATTTTGTTAATAATTTCTTTTCATTACAGGGGGTTGTCTTTTAAAAATAAGGGTCGACTTTACAAAAGCGATTCATAGCTCATTGTAAAGCAAAAAATCTAACTTAGTCATTTAATTTAATTGACTGATTTTTGAATGATTTTTGTAGAGGGCGCCGCTGAGTTGCCGGCAAGTTAACCAGTGTGCACAAGCGTTAAAGAACATATTTAAAACGGCTTAACAATGTTCTAAGTCAATCCATATAACGTCCTATAAATATAAAATGTTCCAGAGACGTTTTAAAGACGTATATCGAACATAAAACGTTTTTATAGCATTATTTAATCTGACTCAAGACAGTTTTTAAAACGTTCAAAGGACGTCTTTTGACTTGTACGTCCAAGAAACCGTTTTAGGACGTTCCAATTACGTTCTAAAATGTTGTGCCCACTGAGCAGCGCCGCCCTGTTTTTTCGAATACTAATAGAGCAAGAATTTTTGTTGGTAAAAAATAGCCAAAAAATATGCATTATATGACGTTTTGTTTTTCGTTAATGGCACCGCTGAGTTGTCTGACCTTGTTTTTCTTTGTGCATGTGGCGTTTTTAATCTTTCAAATCCTAAAATCAATTATTTTTTGCAACATCAGTAATAATGCTCACATTAATGAAAGGCAGACATCCGCTCTCCTCTCCCCAACCCCCATGACCACGAACGGCGGCTATCCCATTTCCACCTCTCCTCCATCATACCCCCTCGACCTTGTGACGCGTCGCCGCAGCCTAGTGAGAACAACATTTTAGAACGTAGTTGGAACGTCCTAAAAACTTTTCTTGGACGTACAAGTCAAAAGGCGTCCTATGAACGTTTTAAAAACTGTCCTCAGTCAGACAAAATAATGTTCTAAAAACGTTTTATGTTTGAACTACGTATATCAAACGTCTCTGGAACATTGTATGTTTATGGAACGTTATATGGACTAACTTAGGACATTTAGTAATTTGGCTGTATTTACGCAGCGGGCACGAAAGTTAAGAACGTAATTTAAACGTCCTAAAAACGTTTCTTGGACGTACAAGTCAAGAGGCGTTATTTTAACATTTCGAAACTGTACTAAGTACTTCCATATAAGGTTTCATAACCATACAACGTTCCAGAGACATTTTAAAGACGTATTTCGAACACAAACGTTTTTAGAATATTATTTGTTCTGACATAGGACAGTTTTCAAAACGTTCAAAGGACGTTTTTTGACTTGTACGTACAAGAAACGTGTTTAGTACTTTACAATTACGTTCGAAAATGGCGTGTTCCACTGGGTAGCGAATTCGCTATATTCGGCGAATTCTCCATATTTAAGGAATTCACTATATGTAGCTCGTATGCCCCACTTTGCCGCCTTAACACATGCAGATTATAATATTCGCCAGGAAATGTAGAATTTTATTTTGACCATAATGTAAGAAAATCAGAATGGAGATATCAAGAGAGCTAATATTTAAACATATTTATTTTCCGCAAAAATAATCGATTTATTATTTTTCTTAATTTGTGTACATTCGAATGTTGAAAGGTGCAGTTTGCATAACAGATATTTTTTCAAAGTCTTCGCAAAAAGTATACTATAGTTAGCATAAAGTTCACGAATAATCACATGTCTATCAGATTTTGGTGGTAGTGGAGAAATCAATTACCCAGGGGGGGGGGGGGCAAAAACCAACTAGGACTTGCTTACATTTCCATTTTTTTACAGAACTTTCTTAGAACTACACCTTAAAAACTAACCCAGTGGGTACAAGCGTTAAAGAACATCTTTAGAACGGCATAAAAACGTCGTAAGTCAGCCCGTATAACGTACCATAAACATGCAATAAAACATTCGAACATAAAACATTTTTAGAACAATTATCAGCTAATATATACTACTTTTCTACTACTTACAATATTTGCAATTATCTTCCAGCTCCTCCTATTTGCAATCTTGCCGTTTTCATTCCTCTTCCTTCTTCCTTCTTTTGTTGGCCATCTTATCTAACACCCCCCTCACCCATTCTTCTGCCTTTTTGCCTCCCCCTTTCCTGCACCAATACTTCTATGTTTATCTTAATTCGATCCACCTCCTTACACTTATCCAAACAGTAATCCCCAGTGGTCACCAAATTTTAGAACGTAATTGGAACGTCCTAAAAAAGTTTCTTGGACGTACAAGCCAAAAGACGTCATATGAATGTTTTAAAAACTGTCATAAGTAAGACCAAATAATGTTCTAAAAACGCTTCTTGTTTGAAATACGTTTTTAAAACGTCTCGAGAACATTGTATATTTATGGAACATTATTTGGATTGACTTGGGACAGTTTTTAAAACATTCAAATGAGGCCTTTTTACTTGTACTTCCGAGAAACGTTTTAAGGACGTTCCAATTGCGTTCTAAATTTATGTGCCCGCTAGGTAGATATCTCAGTAACTCAGTGTAATAAACTTTAGTGTATTTAGATTTAATATTTTATAAATTGTACCCAATGAATTAGTAGAATCGTTTCATGCGTTCTATGTTCTGCTCTGTACCATTGGGCTCGATCGGAAAACGACGAAAACACTCGAGGAGTATTCTTAAACGAAACTGAGATCCGCTACGACACGCACACACAGCCAATTAGCATCCGAGCTACGAGAAACGAAACAGATCTGGAATTCTATAGTGCACACTGAAAAAAATCATTCTTGGAACCAAGGAAATTGATTTACTTGAATCCTATTTCTTAGTACCAAGAAAATATTCTCTAACAGAAGTAATTTTTATCTAAACCAGGCATATATCTTTTTTCGATCTAAAAAAATGAATTCTTTGGCTGCCTTTCTTGATTTAAATACATATTTCTTACTTATGTTTATTTAAATCAAAGAAATAATAATTTAATTCAAAATAAGAATAATGAAATTACGTAAATATTTTTTGTCAAAAAGTATCCATGCATTTATAGCAACGGAGCATTTATTTATATGAACAAGGTATTTTATTTACGTAAATTCTTATTTTTTCGGTGGAAGAAAATATTTCATTTAATTACTAGAATTAAATTACTTATCACAAACATTTATTTCAACGAAGTCATAATTTTTTTTAATCAAAAATATAATAATTTGGCGTCATTTGTTTCAATTGAATAGTTCTTTAGATTAAAGAAATATATTGTTAAATTAAATGCCCATGTTTTTAATTTGAACAAAAATTTATGTGGAATTTATGGTGAAGTTTAAGTACGGTTTTGCGTCTTAAAATTTCCATGTTACGTTAGCGTCGTGGTCGAGGCTCTGGATTTTACACTCGATGAAACCAAGCTCAATTCCTGCTGAGGATGGATTTTTCATCGAATTTTTCTGTTTCAGGTTCATCAAGATTTTTAATTATGTGATTTGTGTTCAAATTAAATATTTATATTACTAACAATGGTAATTATAACCTAGGCTAAAAGAAACACAGTTGCTTATTAAGGAAAACATGTACTACAATTGAAGTACTAACTACCTTATTGCACTCGCGTATGGTCTAGGACAAAGAAATATTTTTTTGAATCGAAGATATATTTTCGTGCTTCAAATATTAATTTGCTGTGGGAAAATATTTTTTTGAGCCTATAAAGTATTTGTTTGACCTTAAAATATAATTCTTTCCTTTAATTTATATTTCCCCAATTCAAAGAAATATTCATTCCAATTCATGGCACATTCATTTGGAACAATGAGTCATTCATTTGGTGTAAAATGTATATTTTTTGTCTTCAATTAATATTTCTTTGATTCAAAGAAATATTTCGCTTCGACCAACAGGTCGTCTTAATTTCTTTCAAATAAATGTTTCTTTGAAATAAACAAGAATTTCACTTACTTCAGCCAAGTAAAATTACTTGGTACCATTAATCCTTTTTTCAGTGTAACTAATATAGGATAGACTAATAGAACTCTTATGTCACTAGAATATGACACGCGTTCTAAGAACGGAAAATAAATGTCACGCTGTTCTGTGACGCTATCACTGTTAGTATATGTAACAGTTCTGGAATTCTGTAATGGTACTAATATACAATAGGGTAAAAGAACTGTTACGGCACTGGGATTTCACATGTGTTCATAGAAGGGAACACAACGGCCACACTTTCTGAAGATGTTCTGTAAGGATATGTAAGATTCCTGCAATAATTTTGTAGTGTAAGAAATAAAAAGCAGAGTTATAGAACTATTATGTTACCAGCATGTCACACGTGCTCAAAGAACGGAGCATAAATGCCACGCAGTTCCATGACTCTTTTCCGGCTTGCGTAGGTAAAAGTTCCGTAATTCTGTAATGTAAATAATATAGAATAGATTGATAGAACTGTCATGTCAGTAGGTTGTCACGCATGTTACAGTTACAAAATATAAAATTCACAATGTTCTGTAACACTGTTACTACAACGATATGTAAGAGTCATGGAATTCTCTAATGTAACTAATATAGAACAGAGTGATAGAAATAATATGTCACTAAAATGTAACACGTGTTACGAGAACTGAACATAATAGTCGCACGGTTCTGTCACACTATCTCTGCAAGAATATAAGTAACAGTTCAAGAGTTCTGTAATGTAACTAATACAAAACAGAGTGATAGATCTGTTATATCAAGAAAAAAACACACGTGTTCCAAAGATGAGAATATAAAGGTCACACTGTTCTTTAACACTGGTACTATAAGGATATGCAACAATTCTGGAATTCTATAATCTAATTATAAAAAACAGGGTGATAGAACTGTTGTGCCACTAGATTGTTACGCGTATTACAGAAACTGTTAAATTTATGTTCGCTGGATCCCTATTATTGATTGAATATTCTGACCACTGTTTGGCTTCAGGATTAGAAATCTAAAATGTGAACTAAAATGCGAAATGAATGGTTGAGCTTATTGTATTGAAGAATAGGTAGTTCTTTTCAAGGCGCCGAGCTCTCTGCGTTGTTCTGTCGACACAGCTAATTTGTTATTTCTGCTTTCGCATATAACACACGATGCTGAATTTAATCTTGCATTTGTCTTTTACTTATTACCATAACACAATTTAACAAGTTATGGGCCCAAGAACCGCGGGTTTGTTTCTTACAAATTAATCTACGTACATCGAGTGCAAGCCTCGTAAGCCGTACAAGTGTGTGTTGTTTCTTTTTTCTACAAAGTGAACAACGTAAATCGAATGCAAACTTCGTAAGCCGTTTGTCCTTCGAGATGAGTCTGTTAAAGGCAGGGGAAAGTTTGTTAAGTATGCATCGATTTATTGGTGCAAATGATCAACTTTGGGAGTTCCACGTGCAGGCACTTCTCCGTAATCATGGGCTTCTTGATATAGTGGATGGAACTAAAAAGAAACGAGAGGAACATCCCTCTAAGTGGATCAGAAGGTATGGAAGAGCTATGGCCATCCTGATATCGATCCTGAAACCTGGCCAAGCACAACTAATTGTGAATTCAAAATCCTCAGAAAAAATTGGGATTCCTTGTTGGCTATACACGGAAAAAAGAGTGAGGTTAGCGTTATGACACTATGGGAGGAATAATTTTCCGTCGGAATGAGAGAGACCAATACCGTCACGGCACATGTGTCTAAGGTTATCCAACTTGCAGCTGAGATACAAGATCAAGGAGCAAAGTTATTAGAAGATATCAAAATAGTTCGTATCGTAAGCTGTTTGACGCCGCGTCTTTAAAACATGAAAATGATTTGTTACAAGATGAAAGAGGGTCGTGACCTCAACATTTGACTGATAAAGTTGTAACGACAGGTTACGCACGCCTGCATCACCAACGCACACGTCATCCGAGCTCCCGTCGCCGAGCCTAGCGAGCCTCTATCTCCATCTCGAGCGACCCGACGACCATCACCAAGACCAGCTTATTTAAGCGACTGCTCGACACCCTGAACGGCAGTTCAACTGGACACGACGAACCGATCACATCCAAGAGCTCGTGCCCAGGGAAGACTCTCGTACTCTCCCTACCAATGGTTGCACCTATGGTAGTTAGAGTACCGACGAAAATCGCAAGGAATAGGCCAACAGGCGCACCTGTGTTTGCCATTTTGCGCACCACTGACTAAACCGACATTACCGATCTAACCGACGCTACGGACTTTACGGATGTGTATACGATTTCTGTAACGAACAGGCGCACTTGTAGTTACAAAAATCGAAAACATAACTGTTAACTGACAGGAGCACCTGTAGTTGTCATTTATTACCATTTAAGACTTTACCGAGTTTTCTAAAAATACTGTGGCATAAAATCGTACCCAACAGGAGCACCTGTGAATGCCATTTTAACCGATATAAACTTTAACCTACAGGAGCACCTATGGTTATCGTTTATCACAGATTTACCGAAACGATACCGACGGAACGATCGCCCCCTCACTAGACCGTCTCCTACCTCAACCTCTCTTTCCGCAATCACCGTACCTACCGTAGAGGGGAAGATTTAGGGCCGAAATATTGGGTAAAACCGCTTTTTGTTGATTTTCCGTGTTTCCGTGTCTCAATTGCAATCAATCGATTCGCAATGAGATAGAGGAGCTCCAACGTGACCCAGGCAGTTTAAGACTGAATGTTCTTACACAAACAGGCAGGCTAACGTGCATGCTCTGTAATGCTGATGTTAACACTTCAAAGCTTTCAATTGAATGTAGAGTTAACGCTTTTATTGTAATGGACATTTTCATTCCAAAAGAGACAAGAGCCTGCTTAAATCATTTGGATGAACATGATTTCATCTTAGGACTTTGCTTCCTGGACTACAAGCGATTAATAGACCGTATAGGATTCCGGGACAGCAGTTACTTCTGTTTTTGCAGCAACTTCGTAACGAAGCAAATGTTCATGCGGTCGCGGCGTTTAATAATGAGCATAGTTTCACTGATGAAGAGTTTGATACTACTGCTCCTGTAACAAAGGAACAATTGAAATAATTGTATGCATTTTGTGATCCTATTCCGCAGTTACATGGGCATGATGCCAGATACGTGAGGAAAAAAGATCTGCTGACTTTCCTTTGCAAAATGCGTCAAGATCTTACTGATGAATTTCTGAAAGTGATTTTTCATTATTCGAGCCGGCAAGCTAAAAGCATGGCCATTTCTACTATAATAGAGTCTTTGATGCAGCGATTTGTGCCTGATAACATTGGATTTAATGCGATAAGCAGAGAGGAATTCATTGAAAGACACGTGACATCATTCGCCAATGAACTTTATGATCCACAACCAGAAATTCCCAGAGCTATTGCTATCATCGATGGAACTTATGCTTACATGAAAAAGAGCAGTAACTTTCGCGTACTTCTACAGTCATTCTGGAAACATAAAGGACGTCACTTAGTAAAACCTGCTCTAATTGTTGCTCCAGACGGATACATTCTTGAAATACAAGGACCATATTTTTCTGACTCGCGAAACAATTAATTAATTAACGAATTTTGAAAGAGATGTGGAGGGTATGAGAGAATTTTTCGACATTGGTGATATTTTTACAGAGGACCGTGGATATAGAGCTGCCCAACCACATTTAGAACGATCAGGAATTGTGTCCAAGATACCACCATTTCTCCAACAAGGACAGAGTCAATTGGTAACGAAAGAAGCACACGAAGCTCGGCTAATAACGAAATCTAGATGGTTTGTGGAATCCAGAAATGGCCACATAAAGTCCATTTTCAAGTTCTTCGAGAAAACCATTCCGATGGCTCATGTACACAATCCAAGGGACTTCTTTCGTATTGCTGGTGCCATAATTAATCGATACCATCCTGTTATCGAGATGACAGGGGCTACAGCAGAGCTTTCAAGAGAATATGTAGCGAGAGCTCGTGAGCCAAATATTGTGCAAGCGCGCGTAGAAGTGGACAATATGCGCTACGGAAATGCAAATTGGAATCGCCTGCATGAAGTTCAAGTACCACAATTTCCTCGCCTTACATTGGAAGAAATACGCGACACAACAATTGGCGTGTATCAAGTAGAACTTGCCCCATCTTACGTTCAAGACAAGCTGCAACGAGAAGAAGATGAGGAGTTGCAACTAGATACGCGACTTAATGAACCTGGTTTGATTAGAGTACAAGTATTTTCTCGTTTCCGAAATGCGACAAGGTATCAGCTGTGAATAGCGTTCAATGAGATCGATGACATAGGACCAGACAATAACGAAACGCTTCTCGGTTATTACTACACATGTAAGTCAGGGGCCAGAACTCTTGGCACTTGCGCACATATTGCAAGCGTTTTATGGTTCCTGCGTTATGCACGTCACCAGCAACACGTAAAGTATCCTCAAACTTCCTTGCTACAAAGGATTCTAGACGCTGCTAATAGAGGTGAACAAGCGATCCTGAATCAAGAGCCAGAAATAGTTTAATATTTTGCCAAAGCTACTGGGATTGGTTCTATTCGCTGATCATGGGTGCTTAGCGTTCGGCACTCTTGAGAACAGTACAATGTAATTATCGGAATGTACGCACTAGTTACTAATGTTACTTTGGGTACCATTTCTGCCTTTCAAAAAGTGAGGAATTAGTCAAGTTAAAATCTTGGGCGCTTAGCGTTTGATCGTTTTGAGAAGCGCGCTATATGAGTCAAAGGTGTAGGCGAAAATATGACAGCCCACGATCTGAACCGTGATTTCTATGTTGACATCACTTTTGTAACAAAATCTGTTGTAATTCGTTTTATTCACTGATCTTGAGCGCTTAGCGCCGCATAGCGCTAAAACTGCCCATTTTTTTGGATTTTTTTACGAATATTTTATCCGGCACTTATAACCTTAAAAATTACAAAGTTTCAGCTAAATCCACCGAAAGACATTTTCCCATACATTTAGTGCGAGGTCCTTTAACATAATTAGAGTCACACTCATAACATACATACTTACAATGTAACCGCGCTACACACAACTACATTTAACATTGCATCTTCGCTTATACATACGCATAGACACACACTCCCACATACATACACCCACCACACAAACACTAAGGCTTATGTTAGAATTCTATGATTAGTAGAGAAATTAATACTTTAATAATTATTGTAAGTTAAACGATCTGTTTTGTTTATTGTTTCTAAAACCTTACCCTGGCTAGACTGAATCATCCGCTGAGACAATTTATA
Source organism: Belonocnema kinseyi (assembly GCF_010883055.1). Lineage (NCBI taxonomy): Eukaryota > Metazoa > Arthropoda > Insecta > Hymenoptera > Cynipidae > Belonocnema > Belonocnema kinseyi. The sequence goes on from NC_046658.1 coordinate 9,001,977, forward strand.
AAGAGGGAACAAACGGATCGTCACAAAGTTAAAACTTGAGAAAAATCAGCTTAATAGAAATGATAAAGCTGACACTTTCGCGGGGGCCTTCAGTAGAAAAATACTTAAGCAGCATCGTCTTTTACGCAAGAGAACCTCCGAGAAAAAGGTTACGCGATTTCCTGGAGTGCGGGCAGATGGGATACTGGGAACAAGAGTGCCCGAAAAGGAGAAAGATCAATGAAAATTGTTCAAAAACCTCAAAATCCGAAGAAGTTATTTTCTAACAATTATTTTCTTATATGAAAGCTGCAAATGTTGTAGGGATCTGGTCAACCGATTCTGGTGCTTCAAAACACATAAATTCTACAAGAGAATGGTTTTATGATTTTATCAAAATTAAGGCCAAATAAGTGCTTGTTGCGGATGATCGCAAACTACCTGTTTGCGAAATTGGCAAAGTGTATGTAGATGCATGATTACTGAATCAGTGCAAGCTTCGAAGGATGGAAAATGTTTTGTGCGTTCCAGATCTAAAAAAAAACTTATTCTCTACGGGAGACGCTACATCTATGGCATATACTCAAGTCTCAAGTAGTGAAAAATGCAAATTCATTGACAAGAAAAGTGACAAAATAGTTGCAATAGGAATCAAAGGTCAAGTTCAGCAACATAGACTAACTTTCCGGCCATACATTGCTGAAAGAGCTAACGCTGAGAAAATTCTAACTTTGAAAATATATCACAAAAGACTGGGACAAATAAATCCAGCAACTATTCAAACAATGGTTCTAAATGAAGTTGTTTATAGTTTAGAAATTACTGATTATACCGAATGTTTCTATGAGCTGTGCAAAGTAGGAAAAGCCCATTGTATACCTCATCTCCAACAATCGAGAAATTTACAACCTTGCGAACGGATTCACTCCGATGTAAGTGAACCGATGTCAACAACGGCAAATAGAGGTTTTCGATTCTTTGTAACATTTAAAGACGAAGCCATAGGTTTCTGACATGTGTACTTAATCACGAACAAATCTGAAGTTTTTTTCTAATAAAACGAATTCCTTCCGTTAGCAGAAAATACTTCGACAAAACGAGTGAAATTTTTCCATTCCGACAATGCGACTGAGTATATTACCAATGACATTAAAACATTCCTTAAAGATCGTGAAATTACTCACAAACTTTCTGCCTCATACACGCCTGAACAAAATGGTAGAGCCGAACGAAAAAAAACCGAAAAATTCCAGATATAGCTACAACAATGTTGATAAGTAGCAACCTAAAAACTAGTCTCTGGGGAGAAGCTGTATCTATATATATATATATATATATACTTAATAGAACTCCTACAAATAAAAATCTAGATAAAACTCCGTACGAGCAATGGTTTGAAAAGAAACCGTTACTAGTTCACATACATGCTTTTGGAACAGTTGTTAATGTTCGTGTCCCAAAAGCGAAACGAATGAAATGGGAGCCGAATAGTAAAAAGACGCACCTAGTGGGGTATTAACCAACATCAAAAAATTTCTGCCTATATAATCCAGAAACTGGAAAAATTGTAGTTAGCTGTGATGTTCATTTTGGCGAAGGGAAGAAACCTGATCAGATCCAGGATTTTAAAAATTGGCCTTCTCTTCAAAAAAGTGGTATGAATTGCAATTTGACACGTATTTTACTTTCTAATAAGGAGCAAGAAACTAATCAATATTAAATGGGAACGAAATCTACGGATTTAAAAACCACTAAGGAGGAAGACATCTTTAAGGAAAAGTAAATGCACTTTATATTTGGAGATGAAGCACCCGAATGAAATGAAAGCTCTGAAGAGCCAAAACCTCGATACAATCTGCGAATGAACATCAAGTCGCACTTAATATACGGGGAAACCGCGCTATTTGCTAGGATTACAAAGCCTCGATCATATTTAGAGGCACTTGAGTCACAAAATGCTGAAGCCTGGAAAAGAGCAATGGAAGAAGAATTACGCTCATCAGAAGAAAACAAAACATTGGATTTGATACCTTTGTCAGAAGGTCGTTCAGCTGTTGGATACAAATAGTTATTCAAAATAAAGTCTACACCTGGAAGCGATAAGTTCGAGTGAAAGCGCGACTTGTTGCAAAAGGGTATTCACAAATTGAAGTTACCCAGTGGGCACAAAATTTTAGAACGTGATTGGAACGTCCTAAAAACGTTTTTTGGACGTACAAGTCAAAAGACGTTATTTGAACGTTTTAAAAATAAGTCAAAAGAAATAATTTTCTAAAAACGTTTTATGTGCGAATTACGTCTTTAAAACGTCTTTGGAACATTTTATGTTTATGGAACGTTACATGGATTGACTTAAGACATTTTAAAACCGTTATCAAAATGTTCTTTAACGCTTGTGCCCACTAGGTATAGACTGCAAGGAAACATTTTCCCCAGTAGTGCGATACGAGTCGATACCCACCGTTAGCACTAGCAGCAATCGATGACATGGAAGTAGGTGAATTCGACATTAAAACTGCTTTTTTAAATGCCGTTCTTAAAGAAGAACTGTTCATGGAACTTCCAGAAGGTCTGGAGGCAAATCAAAAGAATATTTGTTGTCGATTAAATAAAAGTTTGTATCTATTGAAGCAATCGTCAATAGTGTGGAACACGAAATTTACAAATTGCTTAAAAGAACTCTACCTTCTCCAAAGCAAAGCTAATCCTCATGTTTTTTTCTGGTAAAATAGGCAATCAAATAGCCTATTCAATAGTCTATGTAGAAGATGGATCAATAATATCGACATCCAAGGATATCCAAGAAAAGGTTCCAAAGGACCTTCGAATTTTCGAAACGTGACAATGATTACTATGTTGGCATCTAAATCACCAAATATAGTGTAAAACGTGTGATACCATACACCTCAGCCAAGAAGCTTACATTTAAAGGATATTTAACAGATGTAACATGACGAAGGCAGCAAGCGTTGTAACTCATGTAGCAGCAATTAAGCGAATCTTTAAATATTTAAACAAATTTCGTAAGCTGGGATTAGTGTTAAATGCCCATGATCCAACTCTGAATGGATATACTGATGTACCAAACAAGCAATTTGGATTCGTCATTTACTGCTGCGTCACTATTGATCATTGGATATTGTGACCACTGTTTGGATGCAGGATTAGAAATCTAAAAGTCGAACCATCAAGTGTTTACCCAGTGTGGCATTTAAGGTGATTGAGCTTAGTCCATTGAAGAACAGGTAGTTCTTTTCGAGACGCCAAGCTCTTTGCGTCGTTCTATCGGTATAATTAATTTTTTATTTCTGCTTTCACATATAACACACGATGTTGAATTTAATCTTGCATTTGTCTTTTACTTATTTCCATAACACATTTTGACAGAAACAAAACTTAAAACTCATACTTTTCTGTAAGATTCACTAAAAGGATACATAAAAGTTATGGAATTCTGTAATGTGACTAATACAAAACAGAGAGATAGAACTTATGTCACTAGAATGTCAGATGTGCTCCAAGAACGGAACATGAATGTCACACTGTTCTGTAACGCTGTTAATGTAAGTAATACCTCATTTTTCTGTAATTCTGTAATACGTCTAATACAGAACAGAATGATAGAACTTTTATGTCACTTGAACTAGAACTGTTTATCGAACGTTATATGGACTTAGAACATTTTTAAGCCGTTCAAAGGACGCCTTTTGACTTGTACGTCCAACCCAGAGGCCACAAACGTTTAAGAATATCATTAGAACGGCTTATATATGTCGTATGTCAGTCCATATAACGTTCCATAACCATACAATGTTCCAGAGACGTTTTAAAAACGTCATTCAAACATAAAAAGTTTTTAAAACATTATTTGTTCTGACTTAGGACAGTTTTTAAAACGTTCAAATAACGTATTTCGACATGTACGTCCAAAAAACGTTTTTAGGACGTTCCAATTAAGTTCTAAAATTTTTTGCCCACTGGATAATTGCAATATGTTTTTGCAACGTTAAAAATTTCAAAGAAAGGACACAACTTCTGCTAAACGCGGCTTCAAACGCATCCATAGCCATTTAAGTAGTATGCTACTCTTAAAAGAAGGTGCGCTTGAACTCGCCTTCAGTCTATGCTAGGGCAGGTGTTCCTTTTTTTTACGCTGCAAAGAAAAAACTTTTTAATTATTCCGTGAGATTCTAATAAAAAAATTTAACGCAGAAACCGAATTGCAACAATCTGAATGCCCATCTTGCTATTTTTTGAGCTGCTGTTGCATGATACAGAAGGGATACTATGTGAATACCATAAGGGTAATATGTAACGTATCCTTACCGTTCATTCGGTCCGCCAATGATGTCAGTAGAATGTCACGCGTTGTCGTAGAACGGAAAATAAAGGTCACGCTGTTCTGTGATGCTGTTACTGAGAGGATATCTAACAAACCTGGAATTCTGAAATGGTACTAATACAAAACAGGGTGAAAGCATTGTTATGTCCCTCGAATTTTACACGTGCTACAAGAACATACATAAAAGTCATACCGTTCTGGGACGATGCTACAATATGGAGATGTAACATTTCAGGCATTCTGTAATATAACGAATATAGAACGAATATATAATTGTTACGTCACTATAATAGCATACGTGTTCCAAGAACAAGACATAAAGGTCAACCTGTTCTGTGATGCTGTATATATTAGGATACCTTATGGTACTGGAATTTCGTAATATAACTAATATAGAGCAGAGTGATAGAACTCTTGTGTCGCTAGAATATCACGCGTGCTCCACGTGTTTCAAGATTAGAAAATAAAGTTCACGCTGTTCTGTGACGATGTTACGGTAAGGAAATTAAAAAATCTCTGGAATTCTGAAATGGTTCTAATATAGAACAGGATGAAAGAACTGGTATGTCACTAGAATATCACACGTTTTCCAAGAACGGACATAAGTCACACTGTTCAGTGACGATTTTACTATAATCATATGTTACAGTTCTGGAATTTTGTAATATGACGAATATATAACAGGATGATAGAACTATTATGTCATCAGAATGTCACTTGTGTTCCAAGAACGGAAGATAAATGTCACACTGTTCTGGGACACTGTTACTATAAAGATATGTCATAGATATATAATTATGTAATGTAACCAATATAGAACAGAGTAATAGAATCATTATTTCACTCTAATGTTACACGTAATCCAAAAACATAACTTAAGGGGGGGGGGGGTAACGTTTTAAATTATTTTTATTTGCATTTTTTTTAATTGAACCGCTAGCGACCAAAAGGGGATACGGCCGGATTCAGCCTGAGAAGTATTGTCCTGAGTGAAAATTTTTAAAATCTTTCTAATATAAATTTTAAAGACTGATACTTATAAAGAATTTCAAGGCGCATCTTTTTTCCTCTTGCAAAAATTTATAGGTTTTGTAGTTTTTGAGATAATTGGTAAAAAGTTGATTTTTTGAAAACGAAAAATTCCAATCTTTTTTCACTTTAACTCGCGCTAATTTAGTCAATTTTCATCATTTCCCCAATACAAAGTACGCGCTGCAGCGAACGACGTGAAGGTCAAGTCAATCTTACCAAAACAAATGCACAACAGTAACTCCAGATATTATCATTAAAATAATTTATTTATTAAGCATTTAACATATAATATTATGCATATTATTGAACAAGAATAAATTAATCAAACAATATTTTATTAGAAACTACTTTTAGTCATTTTTGTCACTCTCTTCAGTTTCTTCGGCATCTGGATTCTGAGTTTGTACTTTTATAAAATATGATTTGAAAAATTCTTTTCCTTTAGCGCTTAAATACTGGAAGAGATTTTTTACATCCTTTATTTTGGCAGCTTTTAGTCCAATTCGGGGCGGAGGACTTTTCGAAAGATTTTCTAGTTTAAGCGTAGGTTTAAAGAAAAAAGTGGTTGGATTTTGCAACTCATAGTTGTCAAAAACATCCACTTTTCCATCAGGAAAAACATGCAAAACGAACGCTTTGCTGATTTAGAAATTTTTTGGCTTTCGCATTTTGCCTTTGAAACATTTATCAAAATCCTGCAGAAGATCTTGACACTTCTCGACCATTGTGAATGAAGGTGAATGAGCATTGCGAATCATTTCTACAGTTTCATTCTACAGTTTCAATTCGTTCTAATTTTTTCAGCTTTTGCGAATATGTAACAAAATTCCTATCGCACTGGCTATAGGAATGGCCTCGAACTGGAAACATATATTTAATCTCGCTTTGCAAATAAATGGACAATAAAATCAAAAAATGAAACACTGTGTAGTTTTTATTTTGTCCCGGACATGAGCCTGAAAATAATGTTATGCTGTTGAACTTGTCTTTAGCAAATTCTTTTAATACCGCGTATTTGATAAAATTGCAAACAGAGTTAGCACCCTTCTTTACAATTCCCTCAAGAATAAGGAACATGTAACTCTGGTTCGTAGTATGTACATGTACGTTAAATAGAAAAAGCCATGCTAAACGTAGGTAAAACTGCGCGGACACGGGTATTTTTGGTAGTGGCAAATTCTGTGCAATATCAAATTCACAGCATAGACTATTATTTCCAGAGATTATTTGCTTTTTTAACTTCAAATAAATTTCAGCATTGTTTTTGTGATTAATTACTTCTTCGTTTACCTCTCCATTTGTCTTGTTTTTGTAACAAGTATTGCATACGTCAGTTCTAGGTAATTTAAAACTGAAGCCAACATTTCGGTTAAAATACTTAAAATAAACGGTTTGACTTATTGTCAATTTAGCTCCTGTTTTGGACAGGATCCTTGCATTTTAACAATCCTCTGAGAAACACATTTTGTTCTACCTTGTTTCATTTTAATATCTTTTTCTTTTTAATTAATATTCTCAAAAATCTCAATAATCTCAAAAAAAATGCTTTCCCAACTATTATAAGAAACAATCACTTCGCTGATTCTATGCTTTATTTGTAGAATTTCATAGAAGATGACAAAAAAAGTTACTGTTGTGCATTTGTTTTTGTAAGATTGACTTGGCCTTCACGTCGTTCGCTGCAGCACGTACGTTGCCGGCCAGGCACGTTTTTGGACAGCGTCTAGATTACCGCTTGGATTTTAAAACATTCATAATTTTTGAACTATTAATCCAATTGATCTTAAACTTTTCAGAAAACTTGTTTGAACCTTAATGAACAACTTTCTCACTGAAGGCTTTCCGTAGCTTAAAACTCGTTCGCTAAACGAGGCGCTTGAAGGTTAAAATTCATGATTTTTGCATTGCCTCAAAAAAAAATTGATAACTTTTTTGTTTATTACAATATTCTCGTTTTTCTTTCTTAGATAGTTTCAGAAGACTCAAACACGTACTTTGTATTGGGCAAATGATGAAAATTGGCTAAATTAGCGCGAGTTAAAGTGAAAAAGTTTGGAATTTTTCGGTTTCGAAAAATCCACTTTTTACCAATTATCTCAAAAACTACAAAACCTATAAATTTTTGCAAGAGGAATAAAAGATGCGCCTTGAAATTCTCTACAAGTATCAGTCTTTAAAATTGAAATTAGAAAGATTTTTAAAATTGACACTCAGGACAATAATTCTCAGGCTGAATCCGGCCGTGTCACCTTTTGGTCGCCAGCGGTTCAATTTGATTTTCTGAATGGAGAACCTTTCAAAAATATTGTGTGCAAATTTGAGATGAATCGGAGAAAACTAACGAGGATATAGCGGGTTTAGCAACCGCGCCGCATACACGACTCAATGCAGGAAAACAAGACTGAGGGCTAAAAAACAGGCAAAGGAAGGCAGGCTTCGTCATAGACAGTACAAAAAAGATGTAAGTCGACAAGAATCGCTTATGAACGTTTTATTCCAAATTGTTTAGTAGCGTTTTTCATACAACTTACGTTTCCAAAGTCGGTGTCCAAAAATGTGCCTTTTTTCACGAATTAACGTTACCTCCCCCCTTAAAGGTCACACTGTTATGTAGCGATGTTATTATAGGAAAATATAGCAGTTCTGGCATTATGTATTGCAACTAATATAGTACAGGGTGATAGCACTATTATGTCACTACAATGTCACATTGGCTCCAAGAACGTTGCATAAAATTCATAATGTTTAGTGACGATTTTACTGTACTAATGTGTAACAGCTTTGGAATTTTTAATTGTGGCGAATATAGAACAGGATGATCCTTGATATATAATCTCTAAACGATATTGTCGATTTCGATTGTCACAATACTCGATTTCATTGCTATATGAAATACACGAGGCGTCAGTGGGTTAGACAGCATTGGAAAATATCGAAAAAATTCTCGCGATTGCTCGTTCTTTGATAGCCACACGCGTGCGACAGAGCAAAAATATCTTTGGACAGAGGCATCCGTGAGTTAGACAGTAATGGAATGTTACACGTATTTTTTTGAGGTTAATGATCCCAATGGAGCTGCCTTGATCTACGCTTGCTTGGATTTTAGTGACGTTCATTGACTACGGTGCACGTCTGTACTTGATTTTTAAATACGTACGCTAACTAGAGCCAATGAGCGACGCACAGTTCAAGCATGCGCAAGTATTTATGGATCACTGTTGGGAATAATAATCGAATCAAAATTCGAAGTTGATAATACGAATCAGCGCTTCTCCTTTACCACCACCTTGTCACCCGTACCGCCGCAATACAGGGCCTCTGCTTGTTACAACAAAATAGTTGAATTCCCAATCAAAAAGATGCATTTTCAAGCGAGAAGTTTTATATTTCTGACAAAAGACACAAATTTTTAACAAAATACGGGAATTTTCAAAAAAATAATTTCAGTTTTAACTCAAAAAGATCAAGTTTCAATAAAACATATCAAATATTAAACAAAAACAGAATAATTCAGTTTTTAGTTTATAAACATGTTTTTGAAGTGAAAATTTGCATCACTGGCATTATTTTGAAATTTATTTGCCTCAGTGCATGATTTTTCGTCATTTTTTGAGGTTATGGCTCAACCATAACGTAATAGGTGATTTTTGATACCGAATTTGAATTCAGCGCCCCAAAATCCATAGGAATACGTGTGTTTTGTTACCAGATCCGCACACTTTTTTTGTGTGGCTGTCTTTTTAACAAACAAACAAAAATCAAGAAAATAGTTGAATCCTCAATAATGATTTGACCCGCTTATTTTTTCGAGAGTTATAGTATTTACGGACGGACAGGCAGACAGGCAGACGCCATTGTAAAAATACGATTTTCGGATTCAGGAGTTTCTAAACGTGGAGATACGTTGAAAAACTGTGATGTAAAATTTCCGACAATTCTAATACTTTCTCAATCATAAATGATGAGAATGTAAAAAGACGATGTTTGAAACAAATAACTGAATTTTCAACACAAAAAGATCAATTTGTAATTCAAAATTTGAATGTTTCAACGAAAGTGGGATGATTAAATTTTTAGTTAAAGAATTTAATTTTTAATAAAAAAAAGGAATGTGCAACTTAATAGTTTTGTTCCTGGTCACAAAGATCAATTTTCAACCAAGAAGACTAATATCCTACCAAAAACACGAATTTTTATCGAAATATGTGCATTCTCAAACAAATGGCTGTATTTTCAACTAAAAAAGATGAATTTTCCATTTCAAATATTAATTCTCTACCAAAAATGATATAATCCAATTTTATCTTACATAAATTAATTTTTGACTAGCTATGAAGGAATTTTCAAAAAAATAATTGAACCCTCAATGGAGAAGATGAATTTTCAATCGCAAAAATGTATTTCCTACCTCAATAAGACGGTTTTAAAAAAATTACATTTAAACAAAAAAAAATAACTTCTTTTTTAAATATCATTTTTCTGTCAAAAATGACATAATCGACTTTTGTCTTAAATAAATAAATCTTTAACCAAAAAAGGAATTTTTAACAGAATAATAGAATTCTCGAAAAAAAGATGAAATTTCAATTAAGAAGTTTATTTTTCTACCAAAAATGACGAATATTCAACGAAATTCTCAATTTCTAAATAATGTATCAAAACAAATAAATTTGTTTTAAAATAGTTCAATCTTCAACGAAAAAAGATTGATTTTAAACCAAAAGGATTAATTTTTTACCAAAAATAGTAGAATCGAAATTTTTTCTAAAAAAATTGGTTTTTGACAAACTGAAAACGAATTTTTTTTAAATATCTGAATCCTTAATGAAAAATATTAAATTTTCAATTAAGAATATTACTTTTCTACACAAAATTTCGAATTTCCTAGAAAATGTAGAAACTTTCAAACAAACATATGATTTTTATATAAAAAACATCATTTTTAACCAAAAGTAATTTAAGTAGATTTTACCATTATAGAAATTAATTTTAAAAAAAAGAGAAATTTGAAAAAAATACTTGAATCTTCAATCAAAAAGGTTCATTTTAAACCGAAACAGATGAAACTTCAATTATTAACTTAACATTCAACGAAAAATTGGATAATTCAGTAGTAAAATAATTTAGGCAAGGCGTGAGTAGAACTTATTAAATATCCGGCAAATTCAGGCTAGACATGAGCAGGACCTAGTCAATATCCGGCCAATTAAGGCAAGCCATACGCAGAACTTAGTAATTATCTGGCCAATTAAGGCAAGACATGAGCAGTACTTAGTAAATATTCGTTCGATTAAGGCAAGACATTATCAGAACTTAGTCAATATCCGGCCAATTAAGGTAAGACATGACCAGTACTTAGTAAATATCTGTCCAATTAGCCAAGACTTGTGCTGGACTTAGTAAATAGCTGGCCAATTAAGGCAAGCCATGAGCAGGATTCGTACAATATCTGACTCATTGCAAGACATGATCAGAACTTAGTCAATTTCCGGCCATTTAAGGCAAGACATGAACAGAACGTTGTCATTATCCGGCCAATTAAGGCAAGACATAATCAGGACGTAGCAAATATCCGGCCAAATAAGGCAAGACGTGAGTAGGACTGAGTCAATATCCGGCCAATTCAGGCAAAACATGAGCAGGGCTTAGTAAATATCCGGCCAATTAAGGCAATACATGAGCAGTACTTAGTAAATATTCCTTAGATTAAGGCAAGACATGAGCAGTACTTAGTAAATATTCGTTCGTTTAAGGCAAGACATTATCAGAACTTAGTCAATATCCGGCCAATTAAGCTAATACATGACCAGTACTTAGTAAATATCAATATTAAATGAAAAATAGTGCAAATTTGCCTTTTTTTAGAGTGTTTTGGTAGAAAAAAAAAAGACTTTTTTACCGAAATCTACCGAAATGTAAATTGATTAATAATCACTTTTATTTTATTGATATTAAAAGTGTAGTTTCGAATATAATTTCGTTTCGAGAGAAGCCCGCCAAATATAAAAGTATATCAATCAATATTAAATAAACAATAGTGCAAATTTTGAATTATTTTTCGAGTGTTTTGGTAGAAAAAACCACTTTTTTACCGAAATCGACCGAAATATAAATTGATTAATAATTAGTTTTATTTTATTCATATTAAAAGTGTAGCTTGGAATATAATTTAATTTCGAAAGATGCCCGCCAAATAAAAAAAGTATATCAATCAACATTAAATAAACAAAAGTGCAAATTTTGCATTATTTTTCAAGTGTTTTGGTAGAAAAAAAAAACACTTTTTTACCGAAATGTACGGAAAGATAATTCAGCAATACTTTATTATAATTTTATATTTTCTCATATAATGAATCATAAGCAAGGGCTTCGTCTCGCTCTGAGGTATACGCAGGTATAAGTTCTCCAATGTTACCGACATTGCAGTTTTCGCAAGGAGAGTCTCAAGTCAGGAATAGATCAGCAGTGACCACGGCGGTTAAGCCGGGAACTAAAAAACCGGTTTCCCGCAGAATTTTTCCTGGTTTATTTTATTTTGTTTTCAGCAAAACCTTGTTCAAATAAATGAATAATTTAATCTCTTTTATTGATATTATGTTTATTATTACTTTCCGCATGGCGGGCTTCTCCCATTTTTAACATCCAAAATTTTCGGAATTAGATAATCTAAGATTTCGTTGATAAAATTTTTATAAAATGAAAAAAATTAATTTTAAAGAGAAGCCCGCAATAGATTTCGATTTTCTTTTAACAATACAAAAAAACAAAATTTGAATTAATTCATTATTTTGCGAGTGGTTTTGCTGAAACTAATTGGAGGAAGTTACCGTCTCATCTTAAGGCAAGACGTGAATAGAACTGAGTCAATATCCGGCCAATTAATGCAAAACAGGAGCAGGACTTAGTAAATATCCGGCCAATCAAGACAACACATGAGCATTCCTAATTAAATATTCGGTCAATTAAAGCAAGACATGAGTAGGACTGAGTAAATATCCGACCCATTGAGGCAAGACATTATCAGAACAGAGTCAATATCTGGCCAATTAATTCAAGACATGAACACTACTTAGGAAATATCCGGCCAATTAAGGCACGACGTTAGCAGGACTTAATAAATATCCGGACAATTAAGACACGATGTGAGCATGACTTAGTAAATATCCGCCCAATTAAAACAAGATGTAAACAGGGCTTAGTAGATATCCGGCCAATTAAGGCAAGACATGACCAGTACTTAGAAAATATCCAGCCAATTGAGGCACGACGTGAGCAGGAATTAGAAAAATATCCAGCCAATTTAGACATGGCATGAGCAGTACTCAATAAATAGACGGTCAATTAAAGCTAGACATGAGCAGGACTTAGTCAATATCCGGCCAATTAAGGAAAGAAATGAGCAAAACTTAGTAAATATCCGGCCAATTAAAACAAGGCATGAGCAGGACGTAGTAAATATCCGGCCAATTAAGACTAGACACGAGCAGGACCTAGTCCATATCCGGCCAATTAAGACTAGACACGAGCAGGACCTAGTCCATATCCGGCCAATTAAGGCAAGCCATGAGCAGATATTTGTAATTGTTTGGCCAATTAATTCAAGACATGAGCAGGACTTAGTAAATATCCGGCTAATTATTGCCAGACGTTAGCAGGACTTACTAAATAGCCGGTCAGTTAAGGCAAGCCGTGAGTAGGACTTAGTTATTATCAGGCCAATTAAGGCGAGCCATGAGCAGATATTTGTAATTGTCTGGCCAATTAATGCAAGACACGAGCAGGACTTAGTAAATATCCGGCCAATTCTTGCCAGACGTTAGCAGGACTTCATAAATAGCCGGTAAGTTTAGGCAAGCCGTGAGCACCGGTTCATTAAGGCCAGACATGATCAGAAATTAGTCAATATGCGGTCAATTAAAGGTATACATGAGCAGGACTTAGTAAATATCCGGCCAATTAATTCAAGACCTGATCAGAACTTAATCAATGTCTGGCAATTAATTCAATACATGAACAGGACTAAGTAAATATCCAGCAAATTAAGGCAAAACGTGAATAGTACTTAGTAAAAATCCGGCCAATTAAGGAAAGGCATGAGTAGGACTCAGTCAATATCCGGCTAATTAAGACAAGAAATGAACAGAACTTAGTCAATATACGGCCATTTAAGGCAACACATGAGCAGGAATTAATAAATATCCGGCCAATTGAAGAAATGCATGAGTAGAACTTAGCCAATATTTGTCCAATTCAGGCAATTCATGAGCAGGACTTAATAAATATCCAAAAACTTAAGGCAAGGCATGAGTAGGATTTAGTAAATATCAGGAAAATTAAGGCAAGACATGAGCAGTACTTAGTAAATATCCGACCTATTAATTCAAAACATGAGCAGTGCTTAGTAAGTATCCGGCAAATTAAAGCAAGAAATGAGTAGCATTTAGTTAATATCCGGCCAATTAAGGCAAGACATTAGCAGTACTTAGTAAATACCCAGCCCATTAAGGCAAGTCATAATCAGAACTTAGTAATTATCTGGCCAATTAAGGCAAGACATGAGTAGGACTTAGACAATATCCGCCAATTAAGGCTCGACTTGAGCAAAACTTAGTAAATATCCGGCCAATTAGGACAAGACATGAGCAGGATTTAGTCAATATCCGGCTAATTATGGCAAGACATGAACAGAACTTAGTCAATATACGGCCAGTTAAGGCAATACATGAGCAGAACTTAGTAAATATCAGCCAATTAAGGCGAAGCATGAGAAGTACTTAGTAATATGCGGTCAATTAAGACTAGACATGAGCAGGACCTAGCCAATATGTCAGTTAAGGCAAGACGTGAGTAGGACTTAGTTAATACCCAGGCAATTAAGGCAAGACGTGAGTAGGACTCAGTAAATATCCGTCCAATCAAGGCAAAGCATGAGTAGGACCTAGTAAATATCCGGCCAATTAAGGTAAGCCATGCGCAGATCTTAGTAATTACCTGACCAATTAAAGCAAGACATGAGGAGTACTTAGTAAATATCCGGTCTATTAAGGCAAGACATTATCAGAACTTTGTCAATATCCGACCAATGAAGGCAAAACATGACCAGTACTTAGCAATTATCTGGCCAATTAAGACACGACGTGAGCAGGACTTAGTAAATATCCGGCCAATTAAGGAAAAACTTGTGCTGGACTTAGTGATTAGCCGGCCAAGTAAGGCAAGCCATGAGCAGATATTGTACATTATCTGACCCATTAAGGCAAGACATGAGCAGGACGTAGTCAATATGCTGCCAGTTAAGGCAAGACATGAGCTTGACTGGGTAAATATCCGGCAAATTAAGGCAAGTCGTGAGAAGGATTTAGTAAATGTCGGGCCAATAAGGCAAGACATTATCAGAACTTAGTCAATATCCGGCCAATTAAGGCAAGATAAGACCAGTACTTAGGAAATATTCGGCCAACTAAGGCAAGTCATGACCAGTTCTCAGGAAATATTCGTCCAATTAAGGCAAGCCGTGAGCAAAACTTAGTAAATGTCCGATCAATCAAGGCAAGGCATGAGCAGGACTTAAATAACATTAGGCCAATTAAGGCAAGACATGAGCAGTACTTAGTAAATATCCGGCCCATTAAGCAAAGTCATGATCAGAACTTAGTCAATATCCGGCCAATTAAGGCAAGACATACGCAGAACTTAGTAATTATCTGGCCAATTAAGGCAATACGTGAGAAGGATTTAGTAAATATCCGGCCAATTAAGGCAAGACATGAGCAGTATTTAGTAAATATCCTGCCAATTAAGGCATGACATGAGCAGAACTTGGCAAATATCCGGAAAATTGATGCAAGCCTATAGCAGAAACTAGTAATTATCTGGCCAGGTAAGGCAAGACATGAGCAGGACTTAGTTAATATTTGGCAAATTAATGCAAGACATGTCCAGTACTTAGTAATTATCTGGCCAATTAAGGCAAGATATGTGCAGGAATTAGTAAATAACCGGCCAATTAAGGCGAGCCATGAGCAGAACTAAGTAATTATCTGGCCAATTAGGGAAAGACATAAGCAAGACTTAGTAAATATCAGGCCAATTAAGGCAAGACATATGCAGGACATAGTAAATAGCCGGCCGATTAAGGCACGACTTGAGCATGACTTAGTAAATATCTGGCCAATTAAGGCAAGAGATGTGCAGGAATTAGTAAATAGCCAGCCAATTATGGCAAGCCTTGAGCAGAGCTAAGTAATTATATGGCCAAATACGGCAAGAGATAAGAGGGACTCAGTAAAGACCCGGCCAATTAAGGCAAGACATAAACAGTACTTAGTAAATATGAGGCCCATTAATACAAGACATTATCAGAACTTATTCAATATCCAGACAATTAAGACAAGACATGACCAGTACTTAGGAAATATCCGGCCAATTAAGCACGACGTGAGCAGGACTTAGAAAATATCCGGTCAATTAAGGCAAGACATGAGCAGGACTTAGTAATTATCTAGGCAATTAAAGCAAGACATGAGCAGGACTTATTAAATATCCGGCAAATTATGGCAAGTCGTGAGTAGGATTTAATAAATATTCGGCCAATAAGGGCCAGACATGAGCAGTACTTAGTAAATATAAGGCGCATTAAGGCAAGACATTATCAGAACTTAGTGAATATCCGCTCAAGTAAGGCAAGACATGGCCAGTTCTTAGGAAATATCCGGCCAATTAAGGCACGACGTGAGCAGGACTTAGTCAATATCCGGTC
Organism: Belonocnema kinseyi; assembly: GCF_010883055.1. NCBI lineage: Eukaryota > Metazoa > Arthropoda > Insecta > Hymenoptera > Cynipidae > Belonocnema > Belonocnema kinseyi. The sequence continues at coordinate 9,018,089 of NC_046658.1, forward strand.
AATTAGGGAAACACAAGAGCAGGACTTGTACACTATCCGGCCCATTAATTCAAGACATTATAAGAAGTTAGTCAATATCCGGCAAATTAAAGGTATACATGAGCAGGATTTAGTAAACATCCGGCCAATTAAGGCAAGTCATAATCAGAACTTTGTCAATATCGGGCCAACTAGAGGAAGACATGAACAGAACTTAGCCATTATCCGGCCAATGAAGGCAAGACATAAGCAGGACGTAGTACATATAAAGGCCAGTTAAGGCAAGAAGTGAATAGTACTGAGTCAATATACGACCAATTAATGCAAATCATGAGCAGGACTTAGTAAATATCCGGTCTATTAAGTCGAGACATGGTCAAGACTTAGTAAATATACGGCCAATGAAGGCACGACGTGAGCAGGACTTAGTGAATATCCGGCCAATTAAGGCAAGATATGTTACGGACTTAGTAAATTGCCGGCCAGTTAAGCCAAGACGTGAGCAGTACTTTGTAAATATCCGGCCCATTGAGACAAGACATTATCAGAACTAACTCATTATCCGGCCAATCTGGGCATGACATGAACAGAGCTTAGTCATTATCCGGCCAATTTAGCCAAGACATAAGCAGGACGTAGTAAATATCCGGACAATTAAGGAAAGGCATGAGTAGGACTTAGTTAATATCCGGCCAATTAAGTCTCAATTAAGAACCCAAAGTAAGGACTTGGTCTAAGGGATTTGAATAAAATAATTAAACAAATTAAATAAGGTTTTAAGGTGATCTTTATTTTTTCAATGCAAGAAACAGACTAACTGATAGTTATAGTCAAAAGCATACGCAAGAAGTGACTCATAATAAGTGAATAATCTTTAGTTATGGTTATGTCTTTGTACACCTGCAGTCCAACATTCTTTTGGTCGTGAATGAAAAAAGTTGTCCAGTGGATTTTTCAGATCTGTGAGATCATCAAATTTTTCATCCTGTAAATAGTGTTCAAAGCTTGAAACACATGTAGTCGGTCGGTACTAAAGTCTCGTGAATAAGATGGGTGTGGATGGCATATTAATCCAATATTAAATACTTGAATACTGAGAATGTAATGTAATCGTCCAAATTGTCGATCTCTGGTTTTTAACAGATTTTTACGTTTCGGCGCGAACAGAATCCGAGAACCATAAAATTTTGTCGGTGTCTGTACGTCTGTATCTATGGTTACCTGAATGTTTTAGCCACGCTAACTTTTGAAGAATTTTCCAATCGAGTCCGCATTTGATGCACTTCTGAAGGTCCTCAAAATAAAGGCTAAGTTCGTTCATCAGATATTTCGAACCAAGATTAAAAAATTGAGTGCATTTTCAAAATTTTGAAATTTTTGTCAAAGTTTCTTATAGATGTGTAAAACACTTACAAATTATCAAAATTCAATTTTTCATTTTGATGAAAATTATAAAAGTTATATACTTTTCAAAAATTTGAAAATCTTAAAAAAATAGAAGGTTTAGCTTTACTTTATGATTGTAGTTTATGAGGGGTTTGAATTACAGTATTTAATATATTTATATATATATATATATATATATTTCAAAATTTGTCATAAGGACAACCGCAGGATTTCGCCGGGAGCGGGTACTAATCTGAAAAATTGCACCCGCTTCCAGCGAAATCGCGGTAAAATTTCAGCCATAACCACGTCTCACAACCGTGAGATAGGTGGTTACAGTCTGTAAAGGAATCAATACGACGATCCAGCAAAAGCCTTGTGGACCCCAAGAACACGGAGCGACCCAAGGACAACCACCTTCTGCATTTTTCCCGCAAGTGTTCTAGCATATTGTTGACTCGCAGGGATGCTTTTTAGGCTATTAGCAAGTGAAAACTTGGCACCTCCAAGAGCGCCGATGATAAGGACGATCAGTTTAACAGAATATTCCGGGTACAATCG
>NC_046658.1:9020114-9050778 GCF_010883055.1 Belonocnema kinseyi
TTATACTCTTCAAGACGTAATCTCCAACGAAGTAACCTAGAACTTGGGTCTTTTACATTATGCAACCAAACTAAGGCTTTATGGTCGGTTTGTATAATGAACTTTTTACCTAAAAGGTATTTTCGTAACCTTTTGAAAGCCCAAACAATTGCTAGTAATTCTTTTTCTGATGTACTGTAGTTTTCTTCAGCTTTATGGAGGGTTCTAGATATAAAAAGGCATGGGTGATAGCCTTGAGAAAGTACGGCACCGAGACTTAAATTTGATGCATCAGTAGTAAGTGTGAAGGGTTCACTGAAGTTGGGAAAGCGTAGAACGGGTGCACTACAGAGGAGTTCTTTGTGTTTATCAAAACTTTCTTGGCATTGGGGGTCCAGTCAAAAATGGTTTATTTTTTATTTAAGTCCGTTAAAGGTTTAGCGATGCTTAAGAAATTTTTTATATACTTCCTATAGTAACCTGCCAGTGCAAGGAATGACTGTATTTGTTTAACTGTAGTAGGCATTTTAAAGTTTTTTACACATTCGGTTTTTGCTGGATTGGGCTTTACTCCATCTTTTGTTATTGCATGTCCTAGATATTCAAGTTCGGGTCTAAGGTATTCGCACTTTGATGGTTCTAGACGAAGTCCTAAATGTTTAATTCTTTCAAATACATCAATCAATTTTTTATTATGTTGTTCAATAGTTGTTTCAAACAATGCAATATCATCCATATATACGAAGCATTTTTTACCTATTAGTCCTCTCAATGCACCATCCATCATTCGTTGGAACGTGGCTGGCGCATTTTTTAAACCAAAGGGGATTCGATTATATTCAAAGTGTCCTCGATTTGTGGAGAAGGCTGTGTATTTTTTGGATTTTTCGTCCATTGGAATCTGGTGGAAGCCTGCGCTCATATCGAATGCTGAAAAGAATTTTGCTTGACCTAGTTGATCTAATATGTCATCGATTATAGGCAGTGGATATGCATCTTGATCCGTATCTTTATTAATTTGCCTACAATCAACAACCATTCTTAATTTATTGCCTTTTTTCGGTACAACCCAGAGGGGTCAATTGAAATATGAGTCTGAGTGTGTTATAACTCCTTTTGCAAGTAATACCTTGCACTCATTTTCAATGAATTTCTCATGGGCTTCAGGATGCTTATGTGATTTTAAGTTGACTATTTTTCCTGAATTTAAAGTTATTGTATGATGTGTTAACTTTGTACAGGGTGCTGGATCTCCACGTGATGTGAAGATTTCGTTATATTTTACTATTATTTTTCTAATTTCTTCTTTAATTTCTTTTTCGATGTGTGGTAATCTGGAGTTTTTTAGCAATTCAGAAATTCGATTCGCTGGGTATTTTGTGTTAACGCTCTCACTCCCTCCTTCAAATTGAATCTCGTCTCGAGACTTAATAGACGTAATTTTTTCATAGTTAATATTGGACGGAATTTGAATGGGGTTTTTATTGTAATTAAGAACAGGTACTATAATTTAATTATTTTTTATTCTGTAAATTCCATCGATTATACCTTTTTTATTTTCTATCCAAATGTCATGGTTTTGTTCATTCAAATCAATTCTACAAATTGTACTTGAGTTCTGTAAAATGTATTCTCCGTCATCATGAAGGGGTATTTTTTTATTTTCCAACACTAAATACTTCGGAGTAAAGATCTTTTGTACATTTTAAAGAAGGGTAATCCTGTGATTCCTTCTTCTGGAAGGGGAAAGTCATCATCTATGATGTGAAAAAGATGGTTTTTTTCTAAGTAAGTAATATGGGTTGCTTGTGTTGATAGGTGTTGTCCTTTACCCATTACAAACTTTTTTCTGAGTTCTATTCTTTGGGAATTTACTGGTACATGAGAACTTTTTATTATATTTATTGAAGCCCCTGAATCTAAAAGTAATTTTTATTGCTCTCCGTCTCTATGTCTCCCAACGATGTACTGTAATCGTCCATTGATTGCAGAAATTCGGCTGAATTCTCGTATTCTATTTGCTCGTTCTCTTCCTCTTGAGTTATGTCTTCGGAGTTTAAGTTCTGTTAAGTGGTCGCTTCTGTCCGTAAGGAATTGGAAAATTTGTATTTTGTTTTTGTACGCATTGATTTGACATATGACCTATTTTGTTACATTTATAGCACCTCATTTCTGCTCTAGTGGATAGTGGCATAGAATGATTAGGTACTTTTTTTGTTGATGTTGGGTGTATCCGCGGTGTGGGGCGATAGTTTGTTTTAGAAACCAGTGGTAAGATTAATGTTCGAACTGGTTGTGCCTCGCGCAGCCACATTTCGGTTTCTATGGCTTGATTCTGAGCTTCTATTAGGCTAGTGGGGTTCTGTGCTTTTACTTGAAGGCCAATTTCCCTTTTCAAGTTTAACAGGTAACGTTTAAGACATTCTTTGTCTTCAATATTGAGGGCAATTTTTCTTTCAATACTCGATGAATGCTCGCTTTGAACTGCATATTTTAATTCGTTTACTATTTGTTTGAATCTTAAACTAAAATTTTGAACTCATTCGGTCGGTCCTTGTTTACAGTTTTCTAATTTAGATCTGAGTGCTGAATCGGATCCTATCTGTGAAAGATTTTGACGTAGTGCGTCAAACAGGTCATCGTAAGTTTTTATGCTAGTGTATCTTATAGCCCTTTCCGCATTATTTTTTATTTTTTCCGCTATTACAAAATCTAGTAGCAGGTCTTCCCGAATGCACCTTTCTTTTGATGTTTTAATAGAACTTATAAAATCCTCCACGCCCATGTCATCATGATCAGTAATTTCGTTGATGGTCCTGATTATATCTTTAGCTGGGATACGGTCGATTTGATTTTTAGATTTATTCTCGGGGATCCAGTTTGGGTTATTTTTTGATTCTAGGTTACGCGCTGCCTAATTTTTATTTTCAGACATCCGTTGTTTTAACTTCTCTTCTCTTCGAGGTATTGGTTTGAGTTTTCACTGCACATACTTTCTGTTAGGTAAAGAAAAAAATTTCGTCTACTAATGATTCTCTGCTTGATTTTGTCTCGTCAGTTAAGTAATCAGTCTCATTATCTCTAAATGTATGTAAAGCCAGTTTGTTTTTTTTAATATGATAAAAAAAGAAGGAACTTTTCAAAATAATTTTGTTCTTAGGTTGTCTACTAGGATTCTTCGAATAAATAATAATATTTAATCAGGATCTGAACAAATTCTACTTCCTTTAAGACTTGGTTTCTTGGGATCGTGCTACAACAATGCCAAGAAATTTCAGGTAGGTGTTTTTGTTTATTAACGGACACAGAGGCCAGAGAGCACCATAAGCGTGTGTACGGACGTGAGCCTAAATTTTATTAGTATTTGGGCGCAAAATTTATGATTTTATTCATAAAATTTGTCTTCAAATAACTTTAAACTGTACAATGGTTCTAACACTTCTTATTTACTAGAGAATCTCTACTTACAATTGATTTGAGATTTTTTCTTTTCTTCTTTTACTGCTGGGACTGCTTGACTCTTCTAACTTCTCGTTGCGCTACGCTGAGACCGTGGAATCGGCGAGTTAGTGAGGCGTCGTTGTCCCTTGCTTCTTCTTCTGGGAGTTTTCCTTTTTTCTTTTTCTTTAGTTAATGAAGATTAATCTTCCGTAGTATAGGGCTACTATAAATCCACCCTAATAGATTCAATCTTTCATTTAACTATGTTGACGAATCACCCGTAGGTTGGTCCGGAGTCCGTTCGGAATTTCGTAAAATTCTCGCTAAATAATTTCCAGATGATCATCTCTTTTTGACTTGGTTAATATCTCCGTAGAGATTTGATGTCGAGAAGCCGATCCTGGCAGGATCGCCAGAAATGTTATGCGTCAAAAGTCAATCGAGACTTTTTAAATATAAGGTTGAATTGATAACATCAATTCAACCGTTCTTTATTAATAAATTTAGCATATATATGTACTCTAGGAATTTAGTGGGGAAGGTTCAGAGTCTCCCTTGTAACACAATTCACGTTGCATTTATTTTCCTGTTCTGAGTAAGAATTTGTTACAATTTAAAGTTTCCTCTTTTTCATATTTCGAAACACTATTTATGAATTAAAACAAATTTTTTTGTAAATATTTATAAATATTTTCGACCTCTTACCCTCCCCCACGTAACAGACCATAACATTTCCTATTGACCACGAAGACTACACAATAATAGTAATAATAGTAAGAAAGCATCAATAAATCTCTAAGAGGGCATCCAGAAGTGACTGTTGTCGCACTCCCAACGCTCGCGCCCGCTCGCAATTGTATACCTACAACATCATCGTAAGAGGTTTCAAGCATCATATTAAATTAGCTCATAACATTCAAATCTCATCATTCACTTGACTTAGTCCGTGGCCATGATGTATAACTGGGTTCAACCGAATAAAGGTTAAAAAAAATATAATGATAATAATCGGATGGTGACTGTTGTTACCTCCAACGCTCGCAGCCACTGTTTAAGCACGGCAGCGGTCAGGGACGAGCTTTAAGATACACCATGATCGTAATTGCATACCTACAATACCATCGCAGGAGGTTTTAAGCATCGTATTAAATTAACTTCTAACATATTCATCTCATTAGTCACTTGACTTAGTCCGTGTCTATGATATAAAACCGGGTTCACCCAGGTAAAAGTTAAAATAAATCATGCACTTGGATGCAGCCTAGTCCGTCAATGATAGGGTTAAAATCAGGCTGGAAATTTATTCATTTAGAACATAGATTCCGCGACTTTAAAGCACATAAAAATTGTAGTTATAAAATCACACGCTTCTGTGAATTAATCTCTTAAAATTTATCAGCAAGTAGGATTTTACAAAATTTTAGGAAAAATTTAAGTCTTTTTAAGGACTTTTAAGTCTCTTCGTGACCACGTGACCAAACTAGTTCCCGAATATGAGCATTTTTTTTTGGTGTTCACTGTGTCCACACAGATTGAGATATCGTGTTTAAAATTTAACAGATTAAATAAAAAGCACTAAAGAATGTTTGTATACATCAATGTGTTTATAGTTTTAAAGACAGTTTATTTCTAAATCGATGAAAAAGGATATTACCATTCGAGTTATAGCACTATGCAGATAATTTTTGGTTTGATGCATTTCGGATTTTTTGGTTCGCGTATATTGATCACTGACCCCAGTTTTGGACTAAATCGTCTAAGCCTTAAAAAAAATTAATGTAAGCAATAAAATTTGCACACTCGTTTGAAATCAACAAATAAGTATCTGCATACACGTAACCTATAATTATTTTTGGAGCATTTTTAGCGATTTCTAGCGGAGAGAAAAAGAAACTTTTACCGTCGATAAAGTCGAGATCACGTGACTAAGTTCATTCATAAAATTTTTGTATGGAGAATGAAATGATTTTCATTATTTTCGGTCCTCACTACGTCCAAACGGATTGAGATGTCGTGTTCAGGATTTAGGAAATTATACCGAAAGTACTAAGGAACGTTTGTATATATCAAAATGTTCGTAATTACGAAGAAAGTTTTCGAGTAAAATACTACAGGAATTAGGAAATAAACTTTTAACGTCGATAAAGTAGATGCCGCGATTTTAAAAAATCGAGGAACATCTTAGAATGTCATACTCGAAAATTCGTCCAAGTCCCATCTTGAGAAATGTGCATCTTCAGAAAATAATTAAAATTTTCTAATGGTTATATATTCTTATAGATTTTTTGTACCGGTATGAAACAATTCCAAGAGTCCCGCTGGTTCAACAATAGTTATCAGCTGATCGATTCAACGTCAAGAATTATGGAAGTTGGTTGGAGAACTCCGACGAGTAAATTTTAGCACATTGCTGGTGTTGCTATGTTTCCAATTTGAAATTTATCAAAGTTTCTTTTTTTCTTTGCTAGAAATCGCTAAAAATGCCCAAGAAATAATGATAGGTTACGTGTGTGCAGATACTTATTTGTTGATTTGTAAGGAAGGTGCATATTCTATTGGTTATATTAATTTTCTTCAATGTTTAGACGATAGTATAAAATTGGTGTCAGTGCTCAATATGAGCGAATAAAAAAATCTAAAATGCATCAAACCAAAAATGATCTGCAAATTGCTATAACTCGAATGGTGATATCCTATTCCATCAATTTGTAAATAAACTTTCTTTAAAATTACCAATATATTGATGTATAAAAACGTTCTTTAGTGCTTTTTATTTTATGTGTCAAAGTTTAAACACGATATCTCAATTCGTGTGAACGCAGTGAACACCAAAAGAATGTTCATAACTGGGGACTAGTTTGGTCACGTGGTCACCGAAGAGCATGCCCTTAAAGGATTTTCACGGCTTTAAGAAGTTTGAAAGAAAACAAGAAATATTTAATAAATTTTCCGGAATGTTTCCAAGGTGTTATATATTTCTAATATATTTAAAACGTCTTAAACTACTAAAGATATTTTTAACTGACGCGGATTTTTCTCAAAATGTTGACAAATCATTCAATGTGTAAAAAATGGCCTTATTATCCTCTAAGTTTCCCCAGGAATTTAAAGAAAATTTGCTTATTCTCTTGAAACTTCTAGACAATCTAGAGCTTCTAATCTTGAAAAATTGTTGAAATTTTTCCGTTTTCCTTTAATCTGAAAAGTTAAAAAATTACCTTAAAATCTTTCAGAATTTTTCATTGAAAATTTTTGAAATCTTTTAAAAAAATGTCTTACAATTAATTTTTCGAAATACACTAATGGAAAAAATTAAAGGTTTAACAAAATTTTCCAAATTTTTAGAGATTTTTAAGAATGCTGTATCTCAGTGAAAAATGGTCGTATCAACGTCTTAAAAAAAGCAGTTTTGAAGCTTTAAATAAAAAAGGCTCCTTTTGTCTTTGATCGACGATATATCAGCAACCAATGGTTGCACAGAAAACGGATAAATTTCAAATCTTGAGAAATGACTAATGTTGAGTCTGCCTTTTATAGTTAAGCAAACCCACAAAAAACCCTACGAAATTACATTTCGATCTAATGAAGCGTTTCCTTGTTGCAAATGGTCAAACTTTTAAAGAAATTAAAGGGTCACGTTTTTTGCGCTTGAACATGTCCTAATCATCGTTGAAATGAAAAAAAAATCCAGATTTTTCTCTATTTTTTCGCAAATACCGCTGAAATTTACAACAACAAAAATTTCTTTTTGAAATTTGAAATTCTTTCTAAAGCTTCCAAAACTAGAAAAAATGTCGATTTTCACTACCGCCGGCATTAGCGTTACCCAAAGCGTAAAACGTGGTGGTTGCACGGTCGGATTATTAACGCTTCTCTCTGTATGTGTGTGTGTGTGTGTGTCTGTCTGTCTGTTTGTGTGTCTAAATGTTTGTTTATCTGTCTGTTTGTTTGTATACGTAGTACGCTTTGGGTAACGCTAACGCCTGCGGTAGTAAAAATCAAAAATTTTTCAAGTTCAGCGGGGGTTGCGAAAAAAATATAGAAAAGCTCGAAATTTATTTTTTTTTCATTTTAGCGATGATTAGGACATGTTTAAGCACAAGAAACTTGACCCTTTAATTTCTGAAAAAGTTTTACCGTTTACAATAAGGAAACGATAGTTATATCGAAATGTAACTGCGCAGGGTTTTTTGTGAGTTAGTTAACTGTAAAAGGCACATTCAACATTAGACATTTCATGAAGATTTGAAATTTAGCCGTTGATGTTCTTAAAAACATTAAAATTACCCATTTTTTGTGGTTTTTTTTTTTCAAATTTATGTCATGGATTAAAAAAAATGTGTACAAGATCGTTGAAGAATCTTGTAGGAAATTTATTCCAGTTTTTAGAACTGCCCATAAATTTTTTATGCAGCCATTGATTGCTGAGATATCGTCGATCGAAGACAGAAGGGTCCTTTTTTATTTGAAAGTTCGATGTTTCAGTGAAAAATGGTCGTGTAAATAATTATGTTAATTTTTCCCTGGCGCTTGAAAAAAAATTTGTCATTCTCGTGAAACCTTACAATGTTACTAAAAAATCTTTTAAAGTTTTTTTTAATATGATGTAATATGGCAAAAATACCAAATTTTACTTGAAATATTTTACACTCTTTTCAAAAATTTGAGGAATTAATTATAAATTTTTTGTGATATTTTTCCATTTTTTATTACAATTGATCACGAAACAATCATTTTAAATTTTTCCATAAATTTTAGAATATTTTTTTCATTCTCTTGAAACCCTGACAAGTTTAATTTACCTAAACAAATTTTTAATCCTAAAAATGGTCTCAAGGCCTTTCATATTCTTCTTACACGCCTTTTGAAAATTTTCAAACTTAACATCATTCTTTTAAAATTAAATTTGAACTATTTGAAATTTTGCCATAAATCTGCAACAAATTTAATCTCATTCAAAAAAAAAAAAAAAATGTTACGTTAATGGGTTAAAATATCCCGTCTTCTAAATAACAGATCGTAACGAAACAAGACCCCCCCCTTTTTTAATGTTACATAATATGTGAACACTCCCATAGTTGGATTAAGGTCAGATAAAAAAGAGAATTTCTGACCTTTTCATATTTTCATGTATCGACAATCAAACTTTCATTTTCAACAAATTTATGTACATGCATATTAAGGGCCGTTTTTAGGGGTCTTGCCGAACTTTCTCAGCCACTCTATAATCAGTAAAATAAATAAGAGGACTTTTGACGTCTTTATATTTACAAATATCGAGAATAAAACTTCTCATTTTTAACATTTCAGGTGTTTAAATATTCGAGTTAGTTTTTAAAGCTCTTGTCGAACTTTCTTACCCACTCTATAATTAGGGAGATAAAAAAGGAGGATCTTTCACGTAAGTATATTTTCAAATATCAACAATGAAACTTTCGATTTTTAACATTTCGGGTGTTGATATAGTAGGGGTGGTTTTTAGGGATCTTACCTATCTTTCTCACCCAGTCTATAATTAGTAAGATATAAAAAGATAATTTTTAACCATTTTATATTTTCAAAAATCGACAACCAAACTTTTCATTTTTAAAGTTTCATGTGTTGATATAGTAGGGGTGGTTTTTAGGGGTCTTTCCAAACATTCTTACATATTCTAGAATTAATTTCGTAAAAAAATAGTATTTTTGACGTCTTTATATTTTCAAAAATGCACATCAAGCTTCTTATTTGTAACTTTTTAGATGTTAATATAGTATGGTGGTTTTTAGAGTTCTGGTCCAAAATTATCACCCTCTTTAGAATTAGTGAGTTAAAGAAACAGGATTTTTGACGTCTTTATATTTTTAACTATCAACAATCAAACTTGTTGTTTTGAAGATTTTAGTTGTTGATATAGTAGGGGTGATTTTTAAGGGTCTTGCCGAACTTTCTCACCTAATCTATAATTAGTGAGATAAAGAAAGAGTCCTCTTTCTTTATCTCACTAATTATAGATTTTAAAAATCTTTTAAAATATCGGCAATGAAACTTATGTTTTTTTTTTTAAATTTTAGGTATTGATATAGTAGGGGTGGTTTTTACGGGTATCTTCGAATATTCTCACCCACTCTATAATTAGTGAGATAAAAAATAGTATTTTTGATTGCTTAAACTTCCTCAAATCACTTTACGGGAGTTTTCCGGAGACTACAAGGATTGGGAGAATTTCCGCGATTTATTTAATGCTTTGAGAAGTCAAAACGATTCCTTGTCAAATGTAACAAGATTACACTATTTGAAATTGTCCTTAAAGGGCGAAGCTGAAGGTTTTTTAAAACATGTTTCGATAACTAATGTTAACTTTATCTCCACTTGGGAGTCGCTAAATACCAGATTTGACAAAAAAGAGCTTTAATCTCAACTCATTTACAAGCCTTTATCAATCTTCCTAATGTGTCGAATAATATTCTGGAAGACTTAAAAAACTTATGCGATAAAAGAAATGAGTCATTGACGGCTCTCCAAAATCTTAAACGCTAAACAGAACATTGGAGTGATTTACTTGTTTTTATAATGGTTAAAAAGTTTGATATTGGTACTCTCAAGGAATGGGAGATGCATATTGGTTCTAGCACTGATTATCCTACTTATCGACAACTTGACTCATTTTTGGGGAATCACATACGTATTTTGGAGGCTATTAAAGCTTTAAACCCTGGTGCAAGTTCTCAAGAAAAGAGTAGGACTTCAAAACAATCGGGAGTTAGGAGCCACAATGCAACTTCTAGCTCAAAGTGTCTCCTTTGTAAAGATAATCACTCTTTATTTAAATGCAAGTAATTCAAAGCTCTGTCTGTGGACAGGCGTTCGGAAGTTGGTACAAATAATCATTGTTGTTATAAATTTCTCATGTCTGGACATCGACCACATAATTGTGTTAGTAAATTCAAATGTTACAAGTGGGGTAGGAGACATAATTCCCTGTTACATTCGGATAATTATCATTCAGATCCCACCTTACAACCAACTAACTCTGCATCGGTTAATTCTCAATTGGCAGTTTCAGGTTCTCTCGCGTCACAATTAAATGATCCTGACAATTACACCGTGAAGGTGGTGGTGAATTATGTTTCGCTTAAATAAGCCGACGATAAAGTTTCGTTTTGTTTTCTGAATAAACATACAAATTTATGGCGCTCAACCTTACTTTCTACGGTTATTATTTCCGTCCAAACTGGACCATGGATCTGAATGTTGTTTTATTACCGAGAGAGCAATGAAAATATTAATTCCACGCTATCAAGAGGTTAAAGCAGTAGTGTATGGGGTTGGAGAAGTTAATATTGGTTCTTGAAGAAAGTTAGCAGAATTTAATTTAATTCCTACAAAAAAGAACTGTCCTAAAGTCCACATCCAAGCTTTAGTATTATTACACCTTACATCATATGCTCCTCCTGCAAGATCTAACGTGGGGAATGAAGATCAATTAAAAGAGTTAGGATTAGCAGATCCAAATCCCTTTAACTCCCATCAAGTTGATTTGATTTTAGGAGCCGATAAATATGGCTTATGTTTACTTCCTGGTATTCAACATGGTAAATTGGGTTCTCTTACTGCGCAAAGTACCGTTTTTGGTTGGATATTATCTGGGGCGGTTTCAGTCACAAATAAAATAGAAATTAACACTCCAGTTACAGCACATCAGGCTATTCCAACAGAAGTCTTGCATGAAGAGTTAACCAGGTTCTGGGAGTTGGAGGAAGTTCCCTTTAAAAATACTTTGACAGATGATGAAATGTTTTGTGATTAGCATTTCGCCACGAATTACCAACGAAAAAAAACGGACGTTACATAATACGCTTACCTTTTAAAAACGGTCCTCCCATAAAAATAGGTGCATCCCTGGAGAGAGTTAAGATCGTTTTGAATAAAGTAATTCGTCGCTTATCGGAGAAATCGGAATTATTATTACAATACTCCAGTTTCTTATCGCAATATCTTGGATACATGGAACTTCTTCACAAAAGAAATCGGATAGTTTTCCATAAACTGTGTATTTGCCTCAACACCCTATCTTAAGAGAAAGAAGCTCCACTACTAAGTTGAGGGTTGTTTTTAACGCTTCCTGTTTAACTCCCAATAATTCTTCCTTGAATTCTCATCTTCACATCGGTCCCGAAATTCTCAATGAGTTGGTTTCAATCATTATGAATTGGAGATCACGTCGCTTTGTTTATATGTCTGACATTGAAAAAATGTTCAAGCAAATTCTAGTTGACCCTCGGGATTGCGACTATCAAAGAATTGTCTGGATTTCTCCTGATAAAAGGCTCGTTGCTTATAGACTTTTAACCGTTACTTATGGTACTGCCTATGCTCCTTATTTGGCTAACAAAGTGGTTCAGCAGTTAGCTTATGATGAAGGAAATAGATTTCTCTTATCCCAAACTATATTAGAAAATAATATTTACGTCGATGATGTTTTGTTTGGTGCCGATAGTCAGATTGAGGCTAAACAAGCGCGAGCTCAAGTGACACTGTTATTAAAAGCTGGACACGACAACTGCAGACAAACTCTGAATTCGAGCTTCATGCCTTTTCTGGCACTTCGACAAAAGCTTATTCAGATTCCTTTTACATCAGAATTCTTAGTGAAGATTTTAAACAGGCTCATGTTTGCCTACTAATGGCTAAATCTAAAGTAGCTCCTGTTAAATATGTATCAATTCCTCGTTTGGAATTGTGTGGAGCTGCTTTGCTAACTAAGACATTTAAGTTTGTCATGGAAACTATGTCATTGGATAAAATACCTGTTTACTGTCACACTGATTCCGTAACAATTTTGCCCTGGCTAGAAAAACATCCTTCCAATTGGCTTGTGTTTGTTATCGATAGAGTTTCCCTAATTCATGAGCTGGTACCTCGCGCGAAATGGCAATACATTTCTACTAAAGATAATCCAGCCGACTGCGCCACTAGAGAGTCATCATGTTTTGAGTCTGATCAAAAGTCCATTTAACTTGATGCTTAAATTCTCCTCTTGGCCAAGATTGCTTCGCGTAACAGCCTATTCTAAAAGGTTTATTGATGCCTTTGTGTTCAAACACTCAAAACTTAATAAGCCTAAACCTAAATTTTCAATTATGTCTTTTAATGCGATTGAAATACAACAAGCTGTTATATTTTGGATTAAATTTGTCCAGGCAAATTCCTTTTTTAAGGAAATAAAAGCTTTGAACAAAGCAGATAGGGTGGTTCCAAAGAATTCGCTATTAAAAAGTTTGAATAAATTTTTGGATTCCAACAATCTTTTAAGGTTAGGTGGATGACTGCGGCATGCTCCTATCAGTTTTAATGAGAAGCATCCTATCATTTTGCCGCGCCACCCCATAAGTGAGCTTATTGTCACGCATGCTCACCTTCGATCTTTACACGGTGGTTAGCAATTAACTTTACATACGCTCAGACAGGGTTACTGCATTTTAGGAGCTCGCTCTTTGGTTAAACGAATGATCAGAGGTTACCTGGAGTGCACACGTGAGAGAGCGACTTTGTCTCAACAACTTATGGGGGACTTACATGAATTTAGAGTAACCCCAAATCGTCCATTCACACATTCTGGTGTAGACTATGCAGGCCCATTTAATGTTCGCTTTGATACCGGTCGTGGCAGAAAGAGTTTAAAAGCTTACGTTGCGCTTTTCGTCTGTTCTTGTACGCGAGCTGTCCATTTAGAACTCGGTTCTGATTATTCATCTGCCGCTTTTCTAGCCGCCTTTCAGCGATTTTCTTCAAGGCGAGGAAGGCCTGTACACTTGTGCAGTGATAATGGCAAGACATTTCACGGTTTCGACCGGGAATTAAAAAATTGTCTTTTGAATCTTAGACTGGATGCTAATTTGCATAATGAGTTCGCAATTCAAGGTACTTCTTGGCATTTCATACCTCCTTCCGCTTCTCATTTTGGGGGTTTATGGAAGGCTGGAGTTAAGAGTTTTAAACACCATCTGAAAAGAATTGTAGGTGCACATACTCTTACATACGAAGAGTTTTATACCCTTCTTACTCGTATAAAAGCTTGCCTCAATTCCCGTCCTATTGCCCCTCTTTCAAATGATCCTGAAGAATTTTCCTATCTTGCACCAGGACATTTTCTGATTGGAGCCCCTTTGACCAGCATTCCAGAACTCTCATTGGAATTTACTTCGGAAAATCGACTAAATCGATGGCAGTTTGCACAGAAAATTTAAAATATTTACTGGAGAAAATGGACTGTTCATTATTTACAGTCTTTAGGAAAACGCTACACATGGCTACACACAAAAAAATCGAAGTCCACGGACTTTAACCTCAAAAAAATTTGTAAAAATTTATATATAAGTTTTAAGAGTCGTCGAATCTAAGTCCTAGGTCATTTTGACCATATCTAGTATTTTCAAGGTCATTGAAATATGAAAATAACAACCCATACATCGAGTTTGATACACCTTCATCAATTCACGTATAAGCTCATAATAAGATCGAAAAATTGACAATCCCTCATAAACAATTACGATAGACATATTTTTTGTATCAACTTGTGTTCATGTTTTCCACTCATACCGTACTCTCTTGCTATCAAATGGTCGACGTAACGGTTTTTTTCGCTTTTTGCCTGTAGTTTTACACTCTCTTTTCAGTGACCAGCAGTAATCAGCCATCATAACGACATCCCATCTGCCTTGGTAGCGCTTTTCCATTTCTTTTATGTCTTGATGGAAGCGCTCTCCTTGCTCTTCACTGTAATCGCCACAATTCTCTGGGAATCGATCCAGGTGATTATGCAGGAAGTGCAATTTGTATGACATCAGGCACCCCATTTTTCCAAAGTTCTTAATCATTTCGGCTACTATAACTTTATAATTTTCACTTCTTTTATTTCTTAAGAAGTTTTTCACAACTTTCTTAAAACTGAGCCATACATCCCCTTGAATTTTTGTCAATAAGGCCGGTTTTTGGGCCATCTACAGATTGGCCTAAAACATGTTTTATTTTATTCATCTAAAAAGGTTTCATAACCCCTTAAAAGGATTTTTCCTGAGAGTGATCTGATTTCAAGATATAGTCATTTTTAAGTTCGTATTTTACATGGGTTTTCGCACTTTCATTCAAATCATGCTAAGTTTCACATTGTTAGTATTGCTCACGCAAGATCATACTTGGCCAAATACTGCCCACGTATATGCGTTACAACATATGTTAAAGCTATCATTTTTCTCGAGGTTTGCATCTGTAATCCGACGCTTTTTAATCGAAAATCATCGACAACTATCGCAAACCTTTGACTGAATGAGAATCTGAGACTGATGTACAGAACTATTAAATAATAAGGATTTAAAAAAAAGTGTAGCCTCTCATGTCTATGAAGTACCTTTGCAAAAAACTTACAATCGCTATGAAACTAGTCGATACTGATAAAATAAAACTACATTAAAATAATCTGGAACAGATGTATGTACACAGTAATATCACATACAGTGGATAAGAACTCTTTAACAGGTCGAAACGTGGAAAAAGAATGAAGGAGAATATAGATAAAAGCATCGGCAACAAACGCGAATACCATGTGGAGGGGGAAACAGTTGAACGTAGCGAAGCGGCAGTTGCACATGAACGATAGCGTTTTGTTTACTATTCCACTGACTTTGGTTGATTCTAATCTCACTCCTCTTTGCCCAAGGGCGTCAAAGTGGCTAAGACCGGCAGTAAATGTTTCTTAAGAAAAATAACTTAAAAATAATAAATTAATAACAATAAATTATTACCTTAAAATAATACGCTCGGTTTTTCAAAAAGTATAAAAATAAGCTCTATTTTGAAGGCTAAGTACCACGAGAAAAATGATGGCTTTAACATATGTTGTAACGCATATACGTGCGCAGTTTTTGGCTAAGTATGATCTTGCGTGAACAATACTAACAATGTGAAACTTAGCATGATTTGAATGAAAGTGCTAAAACCCATGTAAAATACGAACTTAAAAATGACTATATCTTGAAATCAGATCACTCTCAGGAAAAATCCTTTTAAGGGGTTATGAAACCTAGTTAGATGAATAAAATAAAACATGTTTGAGGCCAATCTGTAGATGGCCCAAAAACCGGCCTCACTGACCCTCCTCCTTTATCATCTTGTAAAAGTCTCCTTATTTCTGGACCATCAAAAATCCCTTCTTTCAACTTGGCATCAGATTTATATTGAAACTTCTTTTCCAAGTATTTAAAACATCGACTATTTGCATCTAAGGCTTTCACGAATTTCTTCATGGCTCCTAATTTAATATGTAATGAAGGAATCAATACTTTTTTTGGATCAATCAGGGCCGATTCAATGATATTTCCTTTTCCTATTTCAAGTGATTTCCTTTCAGCCCACTTCTGATTCGTGTAATGTTTTCCCGATTTCTGCTATCCTAAAGGCACAAGAAACACGGATTCTTTGTAAATTCAGACTTCTGTCCTATCAACATACCTAAAACTTTTAAATCAGCACATATAAGCCAATTATATGTTTTGTATTCAATGGCCTCTAGAAGTTTTTTAAGACTATTGAAGTATTCTTTCATTGTCGTAGAGTGTGCGACAGGTACTGCGGCAGATTGATTTGTGTTTTGAAGTATTACAGCTTTTAAGCTTCTTTTTGATGAGTCAATAAACAGTCTCCAATCATCATCTGTATAAGTATTTGGCTTAAGTTCTTCAATCAGTCCTTTAACATTTTAACAGTACACTAATTTCTTTTCATCAAAGACTTTTTTTTCGAAATACTGCTTAAAACTCTCATTTCTTTTTCTATAAAACGTTACTTTCGTATTTAAGATTATGTAAATTTTTTTTATTATACCCACGGATATCGGTTTTACAGAAATAACAATCATCTTCGTTGGATAGCTCATTCCATTCTGTGGGTTTAATGAAGATCAATTTATAATCTTCTTTAGTTTTTTTCCAAACAGAAAGCATTTAGCGGCAGTTATTGCAAATTCTATCAGGAGCCCAATTTCCCGAAACTATATCTGAATTAAAGCATTCTTTGTATATATTCCGAAAAATTTTCGTTGAACGATCGTCAATCATTTTTGTTCGAAATAAATGTTCCACAAATGAAGCAAAATGCGTTAACATCTTTCAGGCACACGAGTTTAGAAGATGAGGTTGAAGGTTTGTTTAAATTTTTCATATTTTTATATATAAACCCGCTCGACAGGGATCCTGGTCCGATTACAGGTGAGTTCGCCGTCCTGAAGGTGATAACCCTTTTACCTCTCCAGGGCTAAGTAAAAGGGCTTTTCATCTTTAACAAGGACAATGTCAACTCGTCGACGAACACACTACGGCATCATCCTCACACCCTGTCGACCCCTGTAAGGCAGTGCACTTCAACTGGCATCGGTACCCCGACTAGCATATGAGCGAATCATTCTACACATCCCCTTACGGGGCAGTTGTCATCGTCACACGACTAGTCGAGGCAACAGGTGAAAAAGAATCGATTACATACATCGAAACATCTAGACATCCGCACATCCACACATCCATGCATCCGCAGATCCACACATGAACACACGCAAACATTCACTCATAACCGCAAATACATGTGAAAATTTAAAAAAAAAATATATTTGTTACCATATTAGGGCAAAAAGAACACACTTCTTTTTTAAAGATATAAAATTCTTATGGGTACAAAGCTTTCTCTTTCAAGAAATCTACAGCAGCTAATATTCATAAGAAAGTACACTGCCTTACTTTCGAGAAATTCACAGCAGCTAATGTTGATAAAGATAAATTAATATTTCCAGGTTCTATATAGACGAAAAACTAAAGATGATTCTAAATTAATTTTTTAAACATTTTTTCAACAGTACCTCATTTATTTGACCTTAAAATGACCTTGACCTTGAACTCATGAAGGTCAACCGACAGCGGATTCGGATTCAGCATGCTCCAAAAACCTACATTTAAATTTTTCTAGATTTTTCAGCCTTTTTTCGAATTCGATCTTCAAATAACCCCACATGACCTTCAGATAACCAGATATGATCAAATCAACCTTGTATTTGTATTCAGCGACCCTCAAAACTTATATATAAATTTTTACAATTTTTTTGAGGTTATTTTGTTGGTTTGACCTTCAAGTGACCTTGATATTGAACTAATGAAGGTCAACTGACACCGGATTCGGATTGAGCGTGCTAAAAAACGATTGTCTGAATTTTTTCAGATTTTTTCAGAAATATTTTCTTTATTTGACCTTCGAATGACCTTGACCTTGAACTTATGAAGGTCAACCGACATCGGATTCGGGTTTAGCATGCTTTAAAAACCTACATTCGCTTTTAAAATGTCATGTGCTGATATAGTAGGGGCCTTTTTTATAGGTCTTCCCGAATATTCTCACCCACTCTTTAATTAGTGAGATAAAAAATAGGATTTTTGACGTTTTTCCGTTGTCAATTTCGACAATCAAACTTGTCGTTTTAAAATTTTCGGCTGTTGATGTGGTTGTGGTGGCTTTTAGGGATCTTGCCGAACTATCTAACCCACTCTATAATTAGTGAGATAAAAAAAGAGGATTTTTGACGTTTTTATATTTTCAATATCGACAATCAAACTTGTCATTATTAAAATTTCTGGTGTTGAGATAGTAGGGGTGGTTTTTAGGGGTCTCGCCAAACTTTCTAACCCAATCTATAAATATAGAGATAAAAAAGAGGATTTTTGAAGTTTTTTATTGTCCAATATCGACAATGAAACTTGTCGTTTTTATCGTCGTAGGTGTTGATATAGTAGGGGTGGTTTTTAGGATTCTTGCCCAACATTATCACCCTCTTTAGAATTAGTGATTCAAAGAAACAGGACTTTTAAATTCCTTTTATTTTTAAATATCAACAATCAAAATTGTCATTTTTAACATTTTAGTTATTGATATAGTAGGGGTGGTTTTCAGGGGTCTTGCTGAACTGTCTCATTTTTAAAATTTCAGGTATATAAATAGTCGGGGTAGTTTTTAGGGATCTCACAAAACTTTCTCACCCAATCTATAATTTGTGAGATAAAAAAAGAGAATTTTTGACGTTTTTGAATTTTCAAATATCGACAATGAAACCTGTCATTTTCAATATTTTATTCCTTGAGATAGTAGGGGTTGTTTGTAGATGTCTTACTGAACTTTCTTACGCAATCAATAATTAGTGAGATAAAGAAAGAGAATTTTTGACCCTTTCATAATTTTGAATATTGACAATCAAACATGTCAATTTTCAAATTTCAGGTATTTATATATTAGGGGTGGTTTTTAGGGGTCTTGCCAATCTTTCTGACCCAATCTATAATTATAGAGGTAAAGAAGAGTATTTTTGAAGTTGTTCTATTTTCCAATATCGAAATAAACTTGTCGTTTTTAACGTTTCAGATGTTGATAGAGTAGGGATGGTTTTTAGGGTTCTTACCCAAAATTATCACCCTCATTATGATTAATAAGTTAAAGAAACAGGATTTTTGAAGTCTTTATATTTTTAAATATCAACAATCAAACTTTTTTTTAACATTTAAGGTGTTGATATAGTAGGGGTGGTATTTAGGGATAATGCTGAACTTTCTTATCCGCTCTATAAATAGTGAGATAACAAAATAAGATTTTTGACGTTTTGTATCTTAAATATCGACAATCAAATTTGTCATTTTTAAAATTCCAGGTGTTCATATAGTAGGGGTCGTTTAGGGGTCTTGCTGAACTTTCTCACCCAATCTATAATTAGTGAGATGAAAAGAGAATTTTTAACGTTTTTATATTTTGTAAAATCGACAATCAAACTTGTTATATTTAACATTTTATGTATTGATATAGTAGGGCTGGTTTTTAGGGATCTTTCCGAACATTAACGCCCTCTTTATAACTAGTCAGTTAAAGAAACAGGCTTTTCGACGTCTTTATATTTTTAAATATCAACTATCAAACTTCTTATTTTTAACATTTTGGGTGTTGAAATAGTAGGGGACGTTTTTAGGGGTCTTTCTGAACTTTATCAACCAATCTATTATTAGTGGGATAAAGAAAGGGGATTTTTGACGTTTTTATATTTTCAAATATCAACATTCAAACTTGTCATTTTAAAAATTTCAGGTATTTAAATAGTCGGGGTAGTTTTTAGGGGTCTTGCCAATTTTTCTAAGCCAATCTATTATTCTAGAGATAAAAAAATTTTTTTAAGTTTTTCTATAGTCTAGTATCGACAATCAAACTTGTCGTCTTTAACATTTGAGGTATTGATATAGCAGGGCCATTTTTAAGAATTTAGGTGTTCATTTTGTAGGGATGCATTCAGGGTTCATGCCGAACATTAACACCCTCTTTATAATGAGTGAGTTAAAGAAACAGGATTTTCGACGTCGTTATATTATTAAATATCAACTATCAAACATTTTCAACATTTTTCAACATTTTCAACATTTCAGGTGTTGATATAGTAGGGGAGGTTTTCAGGGATCTTTCTCATCTTTCTCGCCTTATCTATAATTAGTGTGATAAAGAAAGAGGATTTCTTAAGTTTTTATTTTTTTAATTGTCGACTTTAAACTTGTCATTTTTAATATTTTTTGTCTTGAGATCGTAGGGGTGGTTTTTGGGGTCGTACCTTGATGACTTACCTTAATTAACAGTACATTGACTAAGTAGTGCTCATGCCTTAGCTTAATTGTCTGGATATTTAATAAGTCTTGTTCATATCTTGCCTTGATTGGCCGGATATTTGCTAAGTCCTGTTCAAGTCTTGCCTTAATTGGCTTAATATTTACTAAGTCCTACTCATATCTTGTCTCAATTGGCAGGATATTTGCTAAGTTCTGCTCATGACTTGCCTTATCTGGCTAGATATTTCTAAGACCAGCTCATGCCTTGTCTTTACTGGCCAGATATTGGCTAAGTACTGCTCATGTCTTGGCTTAATTGTCTAGAAATTGAATAAGTCTTGCTCATATATTGCCGTAATAAACCGGATATTGACTAAGACCTCCACATGTCTTGTCTTAATTGGCTGGAGGTTTCCTAAGTCTTGCACATGTTTTGCCTTAATTGGCCCGATATTGACTAAGTCAATGTCCGATGCACACGTCTTGCATTCATTAGCCGGATATTGATTAAGAACTGATCACGTCTTGCCTGAATCCGCCGGATTTTTGCTAAGTCCTGCTCATGTCTTGCCTTGATTGTCCGGATATTTGCTAAGTCCTGCTCATTTTTTGCCCTAATTGGCCGGATATTGACTAGGTACTGCTCATGTATTGCACTAATTATCCGAATATTTAAAAACTCTTGCTCATGTCTGGCCTCAATTGACTGGATAGTTATTAATTTTTGCTCATGTCTTGCTTTAATTAACTGGATATTGACTTAGGATTGCTCATGTTTCTGCTAAATTGGCTGGATATTTACTAAGTCTTGCTCATGGCTTGTCTTAATTAATTAGGTATTTACTAACACCTGCACATGCCTTGCCTTAATTTGCCGGATATATGCTAAGTCCTGCTCATGTCTTGCCCTAATTAACTGGATATTCGCTAAGTCCTGCTAGTGTCTTGCCTTAATTATCTGCAAATTTACAGAATCTTGCTCATGTTTTGCCTTAATTGGCTAGATATTCACTAAGTACTGTCATGTCTTGACTTAGTTTGCCTGATATTTACTAAGTCCTTCTCGTTCCGTGCTTTAATTGGCTTGATATTTACTAAGTCCTGCTTATGTCTTGCCGTAATAAACCGGATATTGACTAAGACCTCCACATGTCTTATCTTAATTGGCTGGAGGTTTCCTAAGTCTTGCACATGTTTTGCCTTAATTGGCCTGATATTGACTAAGTCAATGTCCGATGCACATGTCTTGCATTCATTAGCCGGATATTGATTAAGAACTGATCACGTCTTTCCTTAATCGGCCGGATTTTTGCTAATTCTGCTCATGTCTTACCTTGATTGGCCGGATATTGACTAGGTACTGCTCATGTCTTGCGCTAATTGGCCGGATATTTAAAAATTCTTGCTCATGTCTTGCCTCAATTGGCTAGATATTTATTAATTCTTGCTCATGTCTTGCTTTAATTAACTGGATATTGGCTTGGAACTGCTCATGTCTTACCTTAAATGGCCGGATATTTAATAAGTCCTACTCATGTCTTGACACAATTGGCCGAATATTTACTAAGTACTGCTCTTTTCTTGATTCAATTGGCTGGATATTTTTTAAGTCCTGCTCATATTTTGCCTCAATTAACTGGATATTTACTAAGTCCTGCACATACCTCGGCTTAATTGGCTGTATATTTACTAAGCCCTGTACATGCATTGTCTTCATTGACCAGATATTCACTAAGTCCTGCTCATGTCTTGCCTTAATTGGCCGGATATTTGCTAAGTCCTTCTCATTTCTTGCCTCAATTAACTGGATATTTACTAAGTCCTGCACAAGTCTCGGCTTAATTGGCTGTTTATTTACTAAGCCCTGCACATGCATTGTCTTCATTAACCAGATATTCACTAAGTCCTGCTCATGTCTTGCCTTAATTGGCCGGATATTTGCTAAGTCCTTCTCATTTCTTGCCTCAATTAACTGGATATTTAATAAGTCCTGCACATATCTTGCATTCTTTAGCCAGATATTGACTAAGTACTGCTCATGTCTTGCCTTAATTGGCCGGATATTTGCTAAGTCCTGCTCAGATCTTGCCTTATTTGGCCGGATATTTGTTAAGTCCTGCTCATTTCTTGCCTTAATTAATTGGATATTTACTAAGACCTGCACATATCTTGCATTAGTTGGCCGAATCTTTACTAAGTCCTGCTTATGTCTTGCCTTAATTGGCTGGATATTTACTATGTCTTGCTCATGCATTGTCTTAATTGTCCTGATATTGACTGATTAGTGCTCATGTCTTGCCTTAATTAACTAGATATTGACTAAGTACTGCTTATGTCTTGACTTAATTGGCTGGATATTTACTAAGTTCTGTAAATATCTTGCCTTAATTGGTCGGATAGTGACTAAGTGCTGCTCTTATCTTGCCTCAAATGGCCAGATATTCGCTAAGACCTGCTCATGCCTTGCCTTAACTAGCTGGATATTTACTAAGTCTTGCTCATGTCTTGACTTGATTGGCCAGATATTGACTAAGTATTGCACAATTCTGGCGTTAATTGGCCGGATATTTACTAAGTCCTGCACATGTCTTCCCTTATTTGTCCGAATATTTACTAAGTCCTGCTCATGTATTTTTTTAAGGTGTAAATATTAATTCTTGAATTCAAAAGTTAAAAGAATTTCAAACTTTGAAAACATTCAAAGGATTGCAAAGAATTCTAAGAAATACACAAAATTAAAATTAAGTAAAAATGATTCAGAAGAATTAAGATAAGTTAAAAGAATTCAAAGGGTTTACTAAAATCCAAAGGATCTTAAAGTATTCAATGAATCATAAAAAACCATGTTCTACACTTTATCAAATGGAAAGCCAAAGAGTGGATGAGGGCTGTCCCCTTTCCTTTGTGAGTTAGAATAATTATTATAGTTTTTGTAAATAAATTAAATCAATTTAAAGCATCTATATTATAAATTAACTGGAAAATTCTTCATTTTTTGTTAAGCCATAAGTGATTCTTTATTTGCATGTTGACAAATTTTATAGAGATTCAATAGAATTAAGAGAATTTCTAAGTATTCAAAAGAATTCAAAGTATTCAAAGATTCAAAAAAATCAAAAAAATCAAAAAATCAAAATAAATCAAAAGAATTCAAAGAAATCAAATAATGTTCTACACTTTACTTAACACTTTAATTTATGGTTGAGTAAAAAGTAATCCTTCATTTGCAAATTAAAAAATTTTAAACGTATTCAAAAGAATTGACAGAATTGAAAATTATTCAAAATATTTCCAACAGTTTATAAGATTCCACAAAATCCAAATGCATTAAAAAAATTCAAACGGAATCTTTCTAATTTTAAGTTTTTAATATTAATGATAAGCAATCCTTAATTTTTAAATTTAAAGAATTCAAAAAGTTCAGCGCATGAAGACAATGTAACAGATTGTAAAAAATTCAATATAATACATATAGGAGACAAACAGAATCTAACTAAATCAAAGAATTAAAAAGAATTTGAAAAAATCGAAGAATCGAAATGACTGTTTAGTATTAGGTCATTGCTTTTAATTTGAAGTAGTAATATTTTTATTTAAAGAATTCAAAATATCAAAGGATTAAATAGAATGCAGAAAATTAAAAAAAATCTAAATATACAAAAGAATTACAAAAATTAAACGGAATTCAAAAGCGTTCATAAGATTTCAAAAAGTGATTGGAACGTCCTAAAAACGTTTTTTGGACATACAAGTCAAAAGACGTTATTTGAACGTTTTGAAAACTGTCCTAAGTCAGAAGAAATAATGTTCTAAAAATGTTTTATGTGCGAATGACGCCTTTAAAACGTCTTTGGAACATTGTATGTTTATGGAACGTTATATGGACTGACTTAGGACTTTTTAAAACCGTTCAAAAGAATTTTAAAGAATTTAAAGAATCGAAATCTATTCAAATAATTTAAATGAATTCTTCTTGATTTTAAAATATTAATATCTATTTTAATTAATAATTAATTTTGAAATTCAAAGCATGAAAATCATGCAACAGAGTGCAGAATACTCAAAAAATTACACGGATTTCAAGCGAATTAAAAGAATTAAAAAAATTAAAAAGAAATTGAAATTTTTTTAATCATTCATAGAATGTAAATGAATTTTTAATTTTTGTTAGTTGATTTTAATTTTAAATTGTAATTGATATTCGAATTTGAAATATTCAAAAAAAATTGAAAGAATTAAATGGAATGCAAATAATTAAAAAGAATTCGAAACATTTTATATATACAAAAGAATTCAAAGAATTTAAAAGGGCTTGAAGAAGTCAAAAGATTGCAAAGGATTCAAGAGCTCAAAGAATTTAAATAAATCCGAAAGCACTTAAAAGATTATAAAAGAATCAAAATGACCCAGTGGGCACAAGCGTTGAATAACATCGGTAGAACGGCTTAAAAATGTCCGAAGTCAGTCCATATAACATTCCATAAACATACAATGTTTTAGAGGCGTTTTAAAGACTTATTTCGAACATAAAACGTTTTTAGAACATTATTTGTTCTGACTCAGGACAGTTTTTAAAACGTTCAAAGGACGTCTTTTGACTTGCACGTCCAAGAAACGTTTTCAGGACGTTCCAATTACGTTCTAAAATGTTGTGTCCACTGGAGAGTTTTTAATTTTAAGTATTTGCTTTTAATTTTAAGTAATCATAAGTTGAGTTTTTACAAGAAAATTCGAATGATCAGCCAAATCACCGCTACTTTTTACTTTCCTTGTTTTTTAATATCATGAGAAACCATATTTTTTTATAAAATATAAAATAAGTAGGAAGTAAAAAAAGTAAGTAAAAAATTGGTAAAATATTGTAGACGTGGGACATATTGACGTTTCCTAAACAATTAGAAACAATTTAAAAAGCTCGAAAAACTCAAACTCATTCTTCATGTCGTTAATTTTAGTCATGGGTAATACCTTATCTTTTAAATACGAGATCTAAAATCATAAAAAATTATTCAAAGAATTCAAGGGTTCAAGAGTTCAAAGAATTTAAAGAATTTAGAACAAGACAAAGAATTCAGAAGAACTCAAAGAAATCAAATGGATTTTTAACTTTAGATTGTTGCTTTTAATTTTAAGTAATACTTAATTTCCAATTTGAAAAATTAAAAAATTCAAAGTATGCAAAAATGCAACGCAATGCAAAAAATTTTTAAAAATCAGAAGCAGTTTGGATATAAAAAAGAATTCAAGAGAGTTTAAAGAATCAAAAAAAGTTCAAAGAATTCAAAGAATTCTAAAGAATTGTAAAATCCCGACGTTTCAAAAGAATTCTAACGAATTTAAAGAAATGCGAAGATTCAAAAGAATTCAAATAAATTCTTAGCTTTTAGCCTTTCTTCATTTTCATATTTGATAATTTCAAAAGAATTGAAGAGAATGTGAGCCTTTCCGATAGAACTCAAATAATTCAAAAGGTTTTAAAGAATCGAAAAGTATTTTAAAAAATACTTCGAAAATACTTTTAAAAGAATTAAGAATTCGATGAATCAAATAGAATTCAATGTATTCAAAATATTCAAAATATATATGTACTTAAAGAATCCGAAAGAATTCCAAACAGTTTAAATATTGTAAAAAATATTCAAATAATTTTATAAATGCAGATTTAGAGAATTCGAAACGACTCGAAGAATAAAATATAATTCAACGGATTTCAAGGAAGTCAAAAGAATGTCAAGAAGGGCAAGTTTTGAAAAGAATGTGAAGAATTTAGAGAATTTAAAAGTATTTAAAGGATATCAAATATTTTGAAACTTTTCGAAGAATTCAAGTGATTTCAAATAATTCGGATGGTTACAAAGAATTCACAAAAAAGGCTACCAATTACACTATCAGAGAAACCTGATGTTTCATGAATTAGAAGCTGGCAGCACATGTTTGGGAATATTTTTGTATTTAGACATGTAGTCACATTACAAAATTTAAAATTCTATCGTCGTTACCAACTCAGTCTATACGAAATCGGAAGGGCGCTTCTCCTAGCAACCACAACTGCGAGGTGGCGCTCGCATCTTATTCTGAAGCTGCTTTCTCAATATTCAAATAAATTGAAATACAAGGCGTTGTGGTGAACATTTTAAATATTAAACATTGATCTTTATCGAAAATATAGAAACTTGAATTGACCAGACAGTTCTGTCCCATAATAATACCTATAATTAAAAAAAAAATTAGCACGATATTTTAATTTCCCTATTTTTAAATTGGCGGAAAAAAAATAACATGGGATGGTCGGTAATATGTGATATCATAATGTATCACATGCCCTTAAGATTGAATATTAACTTTCTCATCGATAACGTAATTTAGTATATAATGTCTCATTCTCAAATGTTTCCTTTTTCAGTTTGTCATTTCAGGCGTTAAAGAACATCGCTAGAACGGCTTAAAAATGTTCTAAGCCAGTCCGTATAACGTGCCATTACCATACAATGTTCCAGAGACGTTTTAAATACGTGTTTCGAACATAAAACGTTTTTAGAACATTATTTGGTTTAACTTAGGACAGTTTTTTGAACTTTCAAAGGACATCTTTTGACTTGTACGTCCAAGAAACGCTTTTAGGACGTTCCAATTACGTTCTAAAATGTTGTGCCCACTGGGTAGATACCTGGACACTGTTTACGACTGACTT
Organism: Belonocnema kinseyi; assembly: GCF_010883055.1. Classification (NCBI taxonomy): domain Eukaryota; kingdom Metazoa; phylum Arthropoda; class Insecta; order Hymenoptera; family Cynipidae; genus Belonocnema; species Belonocnema kinseyi. Next base: position 9,046,875 of record NC_046658.1, read on the forward strand.
CGAGTTTATTTAGTTTCTTTAAAATATTACAATAAATTAATTAGTTAAAATGTCCATTTTTTAACTTTACTTTCTACACGAAAATGTAATCAACAAAATATTAGAAAAAGTCCTTAAAAAATATCTGGAATTAAATTTTAAAAATTATTCGTAAGAAAAATGGAAATTCGTTAATAATTTTACCTCCAAGGCTACTTTGTACCAAATTTTCCTGTTTCACCCCACTGAGTAGGAGGGGCTGAGAAAAATTTGATACAAGTAGGAAAATAAAAGTAGCGAACCCCGAAAATGGATCGGGTACTCGAAAATTTAGAGTGGACCCTCTACGAACCACCCCAATTGAGACTGCGCGTACTGTGAAAAATACGGATTCTGCCAGATGAGGATAATCAATAGCGTAATATGTAGCCAGTTTCCAGGCTAAACAGGCAAGTGAAATATCCTCGGTTTATATCATGAAAATACCACCGAATAACTACGTATCAGAAGCTTCAGGTAAACAAAATTATTAATATTATTAATGTGTGCTATCTTCTTGCCCACATTGTATGTACCATAATGATTGAACTTGCTCGTAATTTTGTTTCTTGACTGTATTTTATACTGAGGAGCAAGTTTCGAGAAAATAATAAAGAATATATTTCATCCATATTAAAAGTGAGTAAGTGTCAAAAATGCTCACTAAGGTTTTTTGATGATGATACTTTAAACTTTGCTAAACCTATCTAGACTATACAACTTAACTGAGAAACATTTGAAGTGGGTTGATTAAAGCCTACCCAGTGGTAAAGAACGTCAAAAAACATCATTAGAACGGTTCAAAAATGTCCTAAGTCAGTCCACAAAACGTACCATAAACATACATTGACCCACAGACCTTGTAAGATATATTTCGAACATAAATCGTTTTTAGAACATTATTTGATCTGACATAGGACAGTTTTTTAAACGTTCAATTAACGTCTTTTGACTTGTACGTCAAGAAAAAGTTTTTAGTATATTCCAATTACGTTCTTAAATTTCGTGCACACCGGATAATGAATTATATTGAATGAACGTGCTATAATTTTGAAAATAAAAAATTCACCTATTTAAATTTAATTTAAATTCAAATACAAATTTTTTATCTTTCGTCTTGGGGACTAGTAGATCGAAAATTTTATGAGGTAAACATTTTCTTTGAAGAAACATATGTGGAAACAACTCCATATAAATTCACAAAATAAAACATCAAAGTATTACCGTTAACTGTGAAACTTGTAGAAAATGTCTAAATTTTAAATAGGGGTTTGATAAGTTCCTTGTTGGTGGTATTGGAGCAATCTACACGAGTAATGTTTCATTAATTGAAAATGCTATATTTTATTGCAACTTAGAAAAAATTCGATAACAAATAGATGTTCTGATAATATAACAAATCAGTGAGGTACCCAGTGGGTAAAAGCGTTGAAGGCCATCATTAGAACGGTTTAAAAACGTCCTAAGTCACTCCAAATAACGTTCCATAAACATCCCACTGGGAACAAAATTTTAGAACGTAATTGGAACGTCCTAAAAACGTTTCTTGGACGGAAAATCAGAAATACGTTATTTGAACGTTTTAAAAACTGTTCTAAGCCAGACCAAATAATGTTCTAAAAACTTTTTATGTCCAAAATATATGTTTAAAACGTCTGCGGAACATTATATTTCGGTGGAACCTTATATGGCCTTACTTAGGACATTTTTGAGCAGTTCTAATCATGTTCTTTAACGTTTATGCCCACTGAGAATGTAAAAATGTCCTAAGTCAAACCAAACAAAGTTCCATAAACATACCCTAGTGGGAACAAACTTTAAAAAACATCTTTAGAATGACTTAAAAATGTCCTAAGTCAGTCCATATAACGTTCATGAAACATTATTTGTTCGGACTTAGGACAGCTTTTAAAACGCTCAAATGGCGTTTTTGACTTGTACCTCCAAGAAAAATTTATAGGACGTTTAAATTCCGTTCTAAAATGTTGTGCCCACTGAGAAGTCAGTTCAAATAACATTCCATAAACATATAATCAAGTCATTAAATAATATGAAAGTATGATAAATAAATAAATAATATTTCATAATGTAAAATAATTTATTTATTTAATATTATATACAATAGAATGATTCCATTTTTTAAATCAATTTAAAATGCATTCCCAGTGGGCACAAGCGTTAAAGAACGTATTTAAAACGGCTTAAAAATGTTCTAAGTCAGTCCATATAACGTTCCATAAACATACAGTGCTCCAGAGACGTTCTAAAGATGTATTTCGAACATAAAATGTTTTTAAAACATTACTTGGTCTGACTTAGGACAGTTTTTAAAACTTTCGAATAACGTCTTTTGATTTGTATGAACAGGAAACGTTTTAAGGGCGTATTAATTACGTTTTTCCAATTTGTGCCCACCGGGAAATAATCTCTGACAATTTTCAGAATTGGAAGTCGGAAACACAATCACCAATGATTGTTTTCGATAAGTTCAAAGTAATTATCTCAGTGTGCACATCATTTTAGGACATAATTGGAAAGTCCTGAAAACGTTTCTTGGACTTACAAGTCAAAAGACGCCATTTGAACGTTTTAAAAACTGTCCTGAGTCAGACCAAATGTTCTAAAAACGTTTTATGTTCGAAATACGTCTTTAAAATGTCTCTGGAACATTGTATTTTTATGGAACATTATATGGACTCACTTAGTACATTTTTAAGTTGTTCTAAACAAGTTCTTTAACTTTTGTGCCCATTGGGAACATACAATGTTGTAGAGACGGTTTGAAGAGATATTTGGAACAACAAACGTTTTGAGAACATTATTTGGTATGACTTAGGACAGTTTTTTAAATGTTCAAATGACGTATTTTGACTTGAACGCCCAAGAAACGTTTTTAGGACGTTCCAATTACGTTTTAACATGGTGTGCCCACTGGGAACGTAATTGGAACGTCCCAAAAACGTTTCTTGGACCTACAAGTCAAAATACGTCCTTTGAACGTTTTAAAACCGTCCTAAGTCAGAACAAATAATGTTCTAAAAACGTTTTATGCTCGAATTACGTCTTTAAAATGTCGCTGGAACATTGCATGTTTATGGAACGTTATATGGACGTTCCATGAACATACAATGTCCCAGAGACGTTTTAAAGACGTAATTCGAACATAAAATGTTTTCATATTAACGTTTCTGCCCATTGGGATTTAATAGATTTTTCAGAACCTATGCGAAAATATGGATTTACATGAATTATTAATAATAAAAGGAACCCTAAAAATTAAAAGTGCTGTGGGATAGATTTTAATCACTATTTTCATACTATATCGATATTCTCCTGTCCAATTTTTATCTGAGATATACTAAAATTTATCATAACATTAAATAGACCTTTCTCAAGTTGTGTCCAAAAATCTGGATTCAAATTAATTCGTCTTACCCTTCAAAATACACCCAGGAATCATAAATTCTGAGAAATGACTTTCGAGCACTTCTTACTACTGAATCCATTTTCTTCTTCACAATTTTCATCCGAAATTAATTGAAATTAATTATGACATTGAATATACCTTACGCAAGATCTGTGCGAAAATCTTAATTTAAATTGTTTAGCTTAACCCCTCAAAATACTTACACGCAAAACTTACAATGCTGAGAAATGCATTTCGACAACTTCTTAATACTGCATCTATTCTATCCCTTACAGATTTTAACGGAAATTTACTAAAAGATAATGTCACATTAAATAGACCTTTCTCAAGGTCTCTGCAAAAATCTGGATTTAAATTAATTAGCCTTACCCCTGGAAATAGACCCAAGAGTCATACATGCTGAGAAAGGCATTTCCTGAACTTTTCACTACTTTATCTATTTTTACCTTTACAATTTTC
>NC_046658.1:9050878-9055511 GCF_010883055.1 Belonocnema kinseyi
ATTAGCCTTACCCCTGGAAATAGACCCAAGAGTCATACATGCTGAGAAAGGCATTTCCTGAACTTTTCACTACTTTATCTATTTTTACCTTTACAATTTTCAACTGAAATTTATTGAAATTAAATATAACATTAAAGAGGCCATTCTCGAGACTGTGCAAACATCTGCATTAGAATTCAGAATATTTAAATGAGATTAAAATCCAATCTAAAACCCTTTTTTAACGTCCAATAATCAAATTGATGAGAAGAATTCCTGAAAATAGAATCAAGAATCTAACCACCAAATTTGGACAACCACCACGAAATGTTCCTACTGCAATCTACAAATAGAATATGAACTTCCTCGCCCCCAAGCCCTAAAAAAGAAGAAGAAAAAAAAGAAAATCATTCGTTTTCAAATTGGAAAAAAAATAAAAAGGAGGAAAGAAAAATGAGAATGCAGCCAACCAAATCGCCTGCACTCTCTTTTTTTATTTCTTTCATCCGTTTTCGTCCTGCCATTATCAAATCACAATACGAAACATTTGTAAAAAATAATCATCAACATTAGTACCAGGCCACTATGGACAGGCTACCCTCTCCACTTTTCTTTTCCCCCTCGCCGCACTATGGCGCGAACCCCCTCTACCTGGCGGTGATATCTACCCTTACCACCATGGGACACCTGTTTGCATCCGTCTTAAGGATGCGCAATCTGACACGCCCCTGTCATCCGTAAACAAATTATGCCTCTTACTCGAAAAATAGCCAAACTATAAATATTTTGATAAACATTTTTTAAATAATAATTGTAAATTTCAAAGCTTCATAGAAAATAAATCATAGAAAAGATATTCTTAGTTAATTATGTTAAGAAATTCAGCCTACTCGTAGAAAGAAAACCAAATTCTTAATTTTTAAATTGAAATTGTTTCAATAATTAATAGTTCTTGTAAATTTAAAAAGCAACATAGATAAGAGTCATCCGATAAACATTCTTACTTGACTTCGTAAAAAAATTAACTCGTAGAAAAAAGGTCAACTCTTATTTTTAACTGTAAATTCTCCAAATAAATAATAGTTCTTGTAAATTTACAAAGCAACATAGAAGAGTCATCGAATAGACATTCTGAGTTGATTTCGAAAACAAATAGACTCGTAGCATAAGGGCCAGACTTTTAATTTTTAAATTAAAATTGTTTAAATAATTAATAGTTCTTGTAAATTTGAAAAGCAGCATTAAAAAGAGTCATGGTATAGATATTCTTACTTGACTTCATAAACAAATTAACTCGTAAAAAAAAAGTTAAACTCTTCTTTTTAAATTGAAATTATTTAAATGAATACTAGTACTTGTAAATTTGCAAAGGAACATAGAAAAGAGTCATCCGAGAGACATTCTTAGTTGACTCCGTAGAAAAATTGACTTGTAGAAAAAAGGCCAAACTCTGAACTTTTTAATTGAAATTCTTTAAATACTCAATAGTTCTTGTAACTTTGTTCTTTAGTCTAAGTGCATTATTCAGGGGAGGTTCTGGTATTTTTAACAAAAAATGAAGCAAAGTTTGATAATTTATTGTGGGATGTTAAAATTACTTACAAACTTCGGGTTTTGATTCTTTTATTAAGTCTTGTTTCTAGAAGGCAGAAAATTTTTCTTTTACAAAATTCAATATGGCGGCCCCAAAATGGCAGCTCTCGTGAAACTCTCCCGGCGAGACATCATCCGCTCGTGTCAAGTCAGCAGCCTCTTGTAAAGAACTGAAACAAAAAATAGTTATTGTTTGGTAAAATTTATGAAATTCCCTATGACTTGAACCTATTTTCAACGAATTTTTATGACAAATTTTCCAATATATGGCCTTTTGAAAAAAACGTTCAATTTTTACCGACTTTTTTCAACTTCAATCTTTTTAAGCAATCATTATTTAACAATTGTTTATACTCATTTTTGATTGAAGTCACACAAAAAATCATACCCTTTCAGGAAAACTTTAGTTGAAGTAAATCGGATCAGTACATCTTGAGTTAGGCTTGACAAGGGGTTGGATAAAGTAGTTTCTAGAAAAACGGGTTTAAAGTTTAAAGTTTAAAAAGCACGTTTCAAGAGTACAATCACCTACGCAAACAATTTGTTTTAACAAATTTTTACTACATTTGATATTATAAAAAGATGCATATGCTTTTCATAGTGTTTTCGGTATCCGAATAAGAATCTGATATTATTTTTGTATATTTCATTTGTTTAAATAATTAATTAACAAGTAAGTGGAAAATTTCATGTTTTTATGAGTCATTTATCATTTTCATAGTATTTTCAGTCTCTGAATGAGAATATGACATTATTTTTACATAATTCTTTTGTTTAAACAAGCTATAAATAAATGAGTGCAAAATTAGTAAGAAATTTTTACTCACATCAGGATCTTAGTCGGTTGTTCCTGGGCCGTATAGGTGTCCCTCCTCAATTTCGAATTACTCCTGTTTTTCGTGCTCCTGCAGACGTTGAGCAAATCGGGCGTTTCGAACAGTGGGCGTTATTTTTCGTTCGGCTGCTACAGTCCGGGAAGGTCGAATGTGATTTTTTTTGCATTTTTAAACCGTTTAAACAGAAGCAATACTCGCGTGCGCATACAGCGTAAATACTTCTATAGGGTTATGAATTTTTTACATATTATCGATTGATTCTGCATTTGCTGTCATCTACAGTGCGTTCTGTAACGTAAATAATACCGATCCTACTTCATTTCGATACATATAAAGTCATCTGCGATCATTTGTGGCAGCGCGGTACTTGAGTCTCCCTCCGCGCTCACGAGTTTGGTGCGTTCGAGAGGCTTTAATCCGAAAAATATGCATCGGATCAAAAAATCGTTTTGCACACATATTCTAGATATTCATACCTTTCATTTAATAAAAAAATCCATTTTTTTAAGACCAGACCTCCCCTTAAAAGCACACACAAACATTGTTTCCTTTTTTATAGCACTAGGAGTTCATACGCGCGCTTCGCGCACGATCCACTGATTTACTTGCAATTATTTTATTTGTAAATGAAGTTTAATATGATACCGTGATATTCATTGTCACTTTAATAAGTATTATTTGTACACGGCTCTACACATCTACCCTCTCAAGATGCAGAATAAATTATTGCGCAACACTAAACATTTTTATGCAAGTTTGGAAAAAACATCAAAAATGTCGGTGCGTACAAATTTTCATAGAAATCATGTTAAATGATCTCGACTCGAGAAGAGTCCAAATGTCAAGCCATTTCGAGCGCTCCTAGCGCTTGGATAAGTGGCCATCTACGAGGTACGACCAGGCTGTGTACTCGAATTTTGAAAACCCGGCCAAACTCGAAAGTTGGCTTTCTGCAGTTTTCCTCTCATCTGGGCAAATGCTTAGGCAACTGCGAGTAATTCGAATAAACTCGTTTGTAGTCGCATTGTAATTAACTTGTACTAAAATTCATACAGACTATTATGAAATTACTGGAAGAAATTAATAAAAAGAAATAATTACTGAAATTAATGAAAATGAAAGTTTTTACCATTACACAGTTATAATTTCTTTTTTAATTCTTATTAAATATATAGTGCATACATTTTCTTATAAAAAACTAGTTTGTTTAAAACGTTCAATTAGTTAAAAATCTAAAAAGTGTTAATTTCTGAATTTTTATGGAATTTATTTTAATAATGAATCATTAGTGTAAATTTGCAAAGTGTCATAGTAAAAAGTGATTGGGAATACAATCTTTGTTGATTCCGTAAACAAATTAAGCGTATTTTTTCAAAAAATGCCCAAATTCTTAATTTGCGCATGAAAGAAGTTTAAATAATAAATCATGAAAATTTGATTATTATAATTAATCGGAAAGACGTTCCTAGTTACATTTGTAAACAAAAACTGACCCTTTTCGTTGAAAAATAACAAAATTCTGAATTTTTCATGATAGTTTTTTAAATAATTAATATTTCTTGAGAATTTAAAAAATAGCTTAGGAAGGATTAATCGTAAGAATAATCTTAGTTAACTTCGTAAACAAATTGTGTTTATTAATTTAAAAATACCCTTACTCTCAACATGTTCATGAATATTGTTTTAATGATTAATAAATATAATAAATTTATAAAGTATGGTGGGAAATGATCATCGAAAGACATTCTTATTTCATTCCGTAAACAAATTATGCCTCTTACTCGAAAAATAGCCAAACTATAAATATGTTGATAAACATTTTTTAAATATTAATTTTAAATTCCAACGCTTCATAGAAAAAAATTATGCCTCTTACTCGAAAAATAGCCAAACTATAAATATGTTGATAAACATTTTTTAAATAATAATTTTAAATTCCAACGCTTCATAGAAAATAAATCTTTGAAAAGATATTCTTAGTTAATTATGTTAAGAAATTCAGCCTACTCGTAGAAAAAAAACCAAATTCTTAATTTTTAAACTTAAATTGTTTCAATAATTAATAGTTCTTGTAAATTTACAAAGCAAAACAGAAAAGTCATCCGATAGACATTCTTAATTGACTCCTTCAAAAAATTGACTCTTATCAACAACATAGAAGAGAGTCATTGTATAGACACTCTTAGTTGGACACCACAAACAAACTGGCTCTTAGAAAAAAGATC
>NC_046658.1:9055611-9058379 GCF_010883055.1 Belonocnema kinseyi
TCCTTCAAAAAATTGACTCTTATCAACAACATAGAAGAGAGTCATTGTATAGACACTCTTAGTTGGACACCACAAACAAACTGGCTCTTAGAAAAAAGATCACTTTTAATTTTTTAATTAAAATTGTTTGAATAATTAATCGTTTATGTAAATTGGCATAGCAAACTAGGAATGAGTCATCAGGTAGACATTGTTAGTTAACTTCGTAAACAAATTTACTTGTAAAAAAGGCAAACTCTTAATTTTTTATTAAAATTGTTTGCAAAGCAACTTAGAAAAGACTCATCGGATAGACATTCTTAGTCTTAATTTTTAAATTAAAATTGTTTAAATAATTAATATTTCTTGTAAATCTACAAAGAAACATGATAAATTTAATGTATTCTTTTAAAAAAGCCATTTATGAAAATTGTTTAAACAATTACAATATTTGAAGATTTAATAAATGTTTTTAAAAACATATATGAGCTCCAATTCTTTAGGGGCATGTTTCCCAATAATGTATTCAAACCACACTCGCAAATACATTTAACGAGTCGGTAATTTTCGGGGGTGGATTGTTTCCAATCAAGGAGTAAATAATTATGAGGTTGAGAAGTGGCATCATGATAGGTTTCTTGTAGATAGATAGATAAACGTTTATTTTTCGGCCTGCTGGCTTAAAAAAATTGACTTGCTTACACTTCCATTTTTTTACTGAATTTTGTTACAACTACGTCTTACAAATTACTATCTATCCACATCTTATAACTAATCCGCTCGCTCCTATAGCCTAACCTTCCACGCTGCGCCTCGCCTCGCACGCATTTCGCTCGATCTCGAGGGTTATTAAAAGCATCAATATAGTTCCACAATATAATCGTGAATTGTGATTTTAACTCTAGGGTAGTCATAAAATTGAGGTAAACATTTTCGAAATTATATTGTTTTTTCATATTCCTTGTAAGCTGTTTGCCACTCGGAATAGTAAAAAATTATGCGTTCAATAGTTGTATCACACACACACTATCACCATGACGGAGATCAGCTTACAAGGGCGTGCGAGACCTCCCGCAGGGTATTTTGGATTTGTTCGTGCAAATAATCGACAACTCGTCAATTTCACAGCCACACAAAAAAAATTGTGCGGATCTGGTAACAAGACACACGTATTCCTATGGATTTTGGGGCGCTGAATTCAAATTCGGTATCAAAAATCACCCATCACGTCATGGTTGAGCCATAACCTCAAAAAATGACGAAAAATCATGCACTGAGGCAAATAAATTTCAAAATGATACCAGTGATGCAAATTTTAACTCCAAAAACATGTCGATAACTGTGAAGGATCAACCCTTGTCTGATATAAACTTATTCAAACTAACTTTACCCAGCAGAACCTGACCTCACCTAACCTGAATTAACAGAAATTTATTGAACTACACGTAAAGCTCTGGAAGCGTATTTTCCCAGTAGCAAATGTGTGCTACATCGAATGGGTCAACTTGAGCCTAACCTAGAAATAAATCTAACCTAGCCTAGCCTAACTTAACCTAACCTCACGAAACACAATTAAACTGATTGTGTTATCCTGTTGTGTTTACGGTACCGTTTTATTCAGCTTCGGCTTAACGTACATAGAGGTTTAACCTATCCTAACCTAACAAAACCTGACCTAACCTAACCGATTACGCTGGCAACCCTGTTCTTGCGTAATTTCATATTTTGACATTAATAGCAGTAAATGTCTGGAGTTTCGTAACCGCTTGTTGCTAGCATTATTCGCCTATGTCTGTAACCAGGGCACCTCCACGTGGTGACGGTGGGCAACGGATCCACATTGGCTGAGTCCCTGGGTAAACGGCGTTCATGTCGTCATGGCAGACACAGGTAAAAAGTGTATGAGGATGCAGGGAAAATTCCCAGTATCGGCGTCTGGTTAGGGTGGGAAAGCGGGCTCACCGACGTCGTCATCATGCAACCGTAGCCCTTCATCAATGGATCACTTGGTTGGTGTAGAGTCTCATGCTACAAGGAAAAAAACCGCGAGCTTTTCTCAATCGCATTCCTGCAAGAATAGCTCAGATTCATTTTGTTACATTTGCAGTAAATATGAAGTGAGCAGTTGCGAAAATCAATCAACGAGGAAGTGAAAAGTCTTTACGAAAAGTGTTTTGACCATAAATTGCTGCACCGAGAAACAAAATGGGTTCCTCACGTCATTTGCAATTCCTGCAGACTTATGTTGTATCGTTTAAAAAATTCAAAAAACGAAAAGTATCGGAAGTACTCCACACCAACCACATGGAAAGAAACCTGTTATTGCGAAGGACGACTACTTTTGCATGAATTCCGTCAAAGGATTCAACGCCAAAAATAAAAATAACATTTCGTACATTAATGTGTGCACAGTCACAAGAGTAATTGAAATCAATAAAAATGCACGCTAGACTGATTTAAGCGCTTTAGAAGATGATAGAATAGAAGTTGAAAGTCAACGTCATGGATCAAAATGACGAAAAAGATGACGAATATAGCGTGCATAAAATGAAATTGAAGGTTCCAATATTAGTGTCGCAACTAGAACTGAATGATTTTATCAGAGATCTTGAATTACCGAAAGATGGCGCTGAATTTGCCGCTTCATTTATAAAAAGAAGAAATCTTCTAGAGCCAAAGACAAAAGCTTCATTCTATCGCGACAGGGACAAAGAATTCAGAAAGTTTTTCATTAAAGACGAAGAGACGTCTTTAGTGTACTGCACTGACGTTAACGGACTAATGAACCA
>NC_046658.1:9058479-9062144 GCF_010883055.1 Belonocnema kinseyi
TCCTTCAAAAAATTGACTCTTATCAACAACATAGAAGAGAGTCATTGTATAGACACTCTTAGTTGGACACCACAAACAAACTGGCTCTTAGAAAAAAGATCAGTTTTAGTTTTTTAATTAAAATTGTTTGAATAATTAATAGTTTATGTAAATTGGCATAGCAAACTAGGAATGAGTCATTAGGTAGACATTGTTAGTTAACTTCGTAAACAAATTTACTTGTAAAAAAGGCAAACTCTTAATTTTTTAATTAAAATTCTTTCAATAATTATTAGTTCTTGTAGGTTTGCAAAGCAACTTAGAAAAGACTCATTGGATAGACATTCTTAGTCTTAATTTTTAAATTAAAATTGTTTAAATAATTAATATTTCTTGTAAATCTACAAAGAAACATGATAAATTTAATGTATTCTTTTAAAAAAGCCATTTATGAAAATTGTTTAAACAATTACAATATTTGAAGATTTAATAAATGTTTTTAAAAACATATATGAGCTCCAATCGAATTCGGCACGATTGCTAGGAATGTTTACATCCATTTTGTAAACAGATCCCTCGAATGTGCCTTAATGAGCTAGCTTTGAATAAAATGCAAGTCAAAATTGTACAATTTGAACTCCAGACTCGACTTATATCCCTTGCATTTACCGCCGACAAACGGAGCACATCAAGGCTAGAGCGCTCTACACATCTCTGTTCTTAACCTAAAAATGATTCTAGACTGCATTTCGGTGCGCATGCATTACCTTTATAATAGATTCCGCTAATCTCGATTCTGATCTCGATTCTAAAGAAATGGCGGCGCGTTTGAATCAAACCAATAGGTGAACCGATACTGTGGCTTCAGACTTCGAGATTATATCGCAACCTCTTTTTTAAGATAGGATGGTGGAAACAAAACTCGTCTATGAATGGTAATTTTTTAAACGATGGGCATTTCAGTGGCTCCAAATTTATTACTTGTCTACTTGTAATTTTTTGTAGTAACTCTGTTTTTTCATGTCTTCTGGTGTACATTAGTTTGGGACATCTTCTTCAAACCACTCAATGCTGTAATGATGGCAACTAAGCCAGTTATTTTGTGGTTGAGATTCATTCGTGCGATCACTAAATGAAAATGGTGGAAAAATAATCCAATGAGGAATACAATAACGAGAGCTTGTAAAAAATAGAGAATACTGGAGAGAGGAATCCGATAAACAGTTGGCTCGGGACGTCAGTAATAGAACATTCTCTACATTTCACCCTCTTATAATGAACTATGATAGTACAGATGAGACTGGTGATTCACATAGACTTCGAGAAACTCCAAATATAAGAACTCGTGCAAGAAGTCGTAGCAGCAATGGAAAAGATCACTTACTGAGTCAGCGTGGTTCAGGATTAATAACAAAGAGGCAGCATTTTAATCTGACAGTTTACTAGTTTACTAGTGGTAATTAATGTTTTAAGTAAATTTGCCTGGGATGAGCTTCTTTGATTTTAATCTGCTTTAGAAGTAAGACACGGTTTCGAGCATATTCTTCAGCAAGGTAACAATAGTGTACCTATCTGTTTACAAACTGATAAAGGGAAGGAATTTGTAGGTGCAACTTTTCAAAAAATTTTGACAGATAATGGAATAAAATTTCGAGTAACACGGGACCCTAATGTTAAAGCAGCCGTAGTAGAACGCTTTAATCGAACTTTCAAATAACGCATGTGGTGTTACTTTACGCATAAAAATAATCGACGCTATATTGATATCTTACAACAAATTGTAAATTCTTACAATAAACCGAGCTCTAAATCGATTACAAACACCTTTTGTTCATGAGTTGAAAGATTTAGCAGGAGAAGAAATTGATGGACATTTTTACGAACAAGAATTGACCGGCATCAAAAATAAAGACATAGAAGAGGAGGAATTTAAGATGGAAAAAATACTGCAAACTAAAGGAAAGAAAAAAAAACAATTTTTTGTTAAGTGGACAGGCTATCCGGATAAATTTAATTCCTGTATTTCAGCTTCAAATTTAAAATCATTGTAAAAATGAATTCTGTTCAATTTTACGATATTTTACTAAGCAAAAGTACTATGAAATATTTTCCCGAGAATAGTTCTTCCAATTTTATAACATAACTGCCATATGAGATTCGGTTGCAAGGACAGTGGGTAGTAGCTCTCGCAGAAATACAACTTCCTCGTACATTTCTTCATGTGAGACACGATGACTGAATTAAAAACCGTATTATCCGTATGAATGCTGTGACTGACGTACATACTTTGCCACATTTTGATGGTAATATCAAAAATAGAAAAAGCGTTGAGAATGGTATTGACCTTCTTCACAAATATAAAGTACCTGTTGCAGAAGATAAAATAAAGGATAAAAATATGAGAGAAAAGTTAGGAAATTTAATAGAACTTATCATCATTAATGAAAAGTTAGAATATGAAGCATCACCTCTTATGTGGAAAAAACCCCTTTGTAAATTTCTTTGAATCTGGCCTTTATGCCGCTATTGAGTCTCTTTTAAATATTCTGAACAGTCTTCCAGAATTAGGACAACACATTAAATCTGAATATGACAAATTCAAAAGCAGCTACGTGGGCATAAAAAAATAGTGTGCAAAATTATGTCAGATACCTGATCAACATTTTTTGAAACTAAGTGATAAATTATCACGTATTCTTGGTTTTGAGCCAGATAATCTACATCCAATTGAAAATAATGAGTATACTGCTAGACATCCACCCAGTCTAGCTAGTGTTCTTCCGGATAAATTATGTGTTTACTGTAATATTTGTGAACCTCGCGTTACATTCAAGTTCTTCATATAGGATTTCCTACAATTGAAATCGATATAAGGGACCACGTTGGTTTGCCAATACCATTCGAGTTTGGTACGATGACAGCTACACTTCACTTTAAACGTATTGACAAGATAGAGATAAGAAAGAAAGAAATAATGAGCCAATACGCCGAATATTACGCCTGACAAGCAGGTGATGGTGGAGGGATTCCCCAGATTTATATTGGTGCACCATATCAAGAAGGTCACGGTATTGGAAGCTTTCTTGGTGGTCAATTTCGACATGTTCGCCCTTTCTTGACTAGAGGAGCTCGAATTGTCGAAAAAGAACCTCTTAGAACTAGCATGAATGTTATGAATGATTTAGATGCTAATATTCCGCTTAAAAATTCATTTAGAAATCGCTTTGGGGAAACTGGTGAAAATTTGAAAAGGCGTGTTATTAATAAAATTAAGAATATTATGAATGGTTCTGGTTATAAGAACAACAGGAAGAAGCGAACGGTTCAATTTATTTTTAATCGTGGTGCACTTAAGGTCGTGAGACGAAACGCCATTAATAAGAAAAAAAAGAAAACCTCAAAAAAAGCGTGGTACGTTGAAAAGAAAGAAAGCTACAAAGAATAAAAGAAAAACACAGGATACAAAAAACTGGGTGCTAATCTGAAAAATTGCACCCGCTTCAAGCGAAATCGCGGTAAAATTTCAGCCATAACCACGTCTCACAACCGTGAGACAGGTGGTTACATTCTGTAAAGGAATCAACACGACGATCCAGCAAAAGCCTCGTGCACCCTAAGAACACGGAGTGACCCAAGGACAATCGCCTTCTGCATTTTTCCCGCAAGTGTTCTAGCATATTGTTGAC
>NC_046658.1:9062244-9065621 GCF_010883055.1 Belonocnema kinseyi
GGGCAACACATAACTCCTTGAAGCTATTTATATTTTCTGAGTCTTCGTCTAGTCTATGCTGAACTTCGTAGACTTCTCTCCAAAATACTTCGACCTCCTCTGTTTTGGGTGGGTGTTCGACAGTAACTGACGGGTCTTGGAAGAGTCGAGATGGGTCAGAGAGAAACGGTTGATATTCTCTGACCCACCTTTCCCTCCGCTCTAGACTTCTCTTAGCATCAGATAGTATCCGTATTCTCTCAACAATATGCTGCCTGATGGTCAGCAGCTTTGACTTGTTAAGTGTGTGATAACGGGTCCGGAGTTCGCACGCGAACTTTCGAACCTTGGCGGTAAAATTTCGGCCAGATGTGATGTAGTCAATTACACATTGAATGCGGGACGCGTACTGTCTTGCCCAGCCTATCTTTATGGCAAGTTGATGCATTCGTCTTTTGGTCTAATGATCAGCCGTTGGTTTTGTTTTACGGTTCGCATCGGCCAAAGCTCTCGCTGCATTATATACACAATAATTGATAGTCCAGAGGTCGGATTCACCGGAAAAATGTCCACGAAGCTCGTCATCCATTTCAGCCAGATCTTTAGGCTTGAGAGAAACCTTTGGATTATAGTATAGTATAGTATTTTGGATTATAGTATGTTTTTTCTAACAGTTTCATGTCAGATTAAAATGCTGCCACTTTGTTATTAATCCTGAACCACGCTGACTCAGTAAGTGATCGTTTCCATTGCTGCTACGACTTCTTGCACGAGTTTATCGGATTCCTCTCTCCAGTATTCTCTATTTTTTACAAGCTCTCGTAGGTGAAAATAAGATACGTCTCATTTCAGAATCTAGTCTACCAAGGTTATTTGTGTATCATTTGTGTATCATTTATGTTTATAGTTGGCTGTTTCAAAGTTTGCAGTCGATGTTGAATTTTATCGACTTGGTTACTTGGAACAAGCACTATTTTTCTACCATGCTCCATATTTGATGGTAAAATGACCATTTTGTTCAGGAAGAACCACTAAATAAATTCTATATTAATCCACCAATGATCGGTGCTAGTAAAAGAGATAAAATCCCACCTTTTTGCACGATAAAGTTTTTCTTCTTCTTCCACCTACCGTGGGTTTCCGCTAATTTACGAAGTAGTTTTTATGCTTTTTTAACTTTAATCACTCCTGCTTCTTTAGGGGCATGTTTCCCAATAATGTATTCAAAGCACACTCGCAAATACATTTAACGAGTCGATAATTTTCGGGGGTGGATTGTTTCCAATCAAGAAGTAAATAATTATGAGGTTGAGAAGTGGCATCATGATAGGTTTCTTGTAGATAGATAGATAAACGTTTATTTTTCGGCCTGCTGGCTTAAAAAAATTGACTTGCTTACACTTCCATTTTTTTACTGAATTTTGTTACAACTACGTCTTACAAATTACTATCTATCCACATCTTAGAACTAATCCGCTCGCTCCTATAGCCTAACCTTCCACACTGCGCCTCGCCTCGCACGCATTTCGCTCGATCTCGAAGGTTATTAAAAGCAACAATATAGTTCCACAATATAATCGTGAATTGTGAATTTAACTCTAGGGTAGTCATAAAATTGAGGTAAACATTTTCGAAATTATATTGTTTTTTCATATTCCTTGTAAGCTGTTTGCCACTCGGAACAGTAAAAAATTATGCGTTCAATAGTTGTATCACACACACACTATCAGCATGACGGAGATCAGCTTACAAGGGCGTGCGAGACCTCCCGCAGGGTATTTTGGATTTGTTCGTGCCACACAAAAAAAATTGTGCGGATCTGGTAACAAGACACACGTATTCCTATGGATTTTGGGGCGCTGAATTCAAATTCGGTATCAAAAATCACTCATCACGTCATGGTTGAGCCATAACCTCAAAAAATGACGAAAAATCATGCACTGAGGCAAATAAATTTCAAAATGATGCCAGTGATGCAAATTTTAACTCCAAAAACATGTCGACAACTGTGAAGGATCAACCCTTGTCTAATATAAACTTATTCAAACTAACTTTACCCAACAGAACCTGACCTCACCTAACCTGAATTAACAGAAATTTATTGAACTACACGTAAAGCTCTGGAAGCGTATTTTCCCAGTAGCAAATGTGTGCTACATCGAATGGGTCAACTCGAGCCTAACCTAGAAATAAATCTAACCTAGCCTAGCCTAACTTAACCTAACCTCACGAAACACAATTAAACTGATTGTGTTATCCTGTTGTGTTTGCGGTACCGTTTTATTCAGCTTCGGCTTAACGTGCATAGAGGTTTAACCTATCCTAACCTAACAAAACCTGACCTAACCTAAACGATTACGCTGGCAACCCTGTTCTTGCGTAATTTCATATTTTGACATTAATAGCAGTAAATGTCTGGAGTTTCGTAACCGCTTGTTGCTAGCATTATTCGCCTATGTCTGTAACCAGGGCACCTCCACGTGGTGACGGTGGGCAACGGATCCACATTGGCTGAGTCCCTGGGTAAGCGGCGTTCATGTCGTCATGGCAGAAACAGGTAAAAAGTATATTACGATCCAGGGAAAAGCTCCAGTATCGGCATCTGGTCAGGATGGGAAAGCGGGCTCTCCGACGTCGTCATCATGCAACCGTAGCCCTTCATCAATCGATCACTCGGTTAGTGTAGAGTCTCATGCTACAAGAAAAAAAAACCGCGAGCTTTTCTCAATCGCATTCCTGCAAGAATAGCTCAGATTCATTTTGTTACATTTGCAGTAAATATGAAGTGAGCAGTTGCGAAAATCAATCAACGAGGAAGTGAAAAGTCTTTACGAAAAGTGTTTTGACCGTAAATTGCTGCACCGAGAAACAAAATGGGTTCCTCACGTCATTTGCAAGTCCTGCAGACTTATGTTGTATCGTCTAAAAAATTCAAAAAACGAAAAGTATCGCAAGTACTCCACACCAACCACATGGAAAAAACCTGTTATTGTGAAGGACGACTACTTTTACATGAATTCCGTCAAAGGGTTCAACGCCAAAAATAAAAATAACATTTCGTACATTAATGTGTGCACAGTCACAAGAGTAATTGAAATCAATAAAAATGCACGCTAGTCTGATTTAAGCGCTTTAGAAGATGATAGAATAGAAGTTGAAAGTCAACGTCATGGATCAAAATGACAAAAAAGATGACGAATATAGCGTGCATAAAATGAAATTGAAGGTTCCAATATTAGTGTCGCAACTAGAACTGAATGATTTTATTAGGGATCTTGAATTACCGAAAGATGGCGCTGAATTTGCCGCTTCATTTCTAAAAAGAAGAAATCTTCTAGAGCCAAAGACAAAAGCTTCATTCTATCGCGACAGGGACAAAGAATTCAGAAAGTTTTTCG
>NC_046658.1:9065721-9067513 GCF_010883055.1 Belonocnema kinseyi
GGCTCTTTTTTCAATATCTTCCATAACTAAATTTGAAATTATGGGAGATAATGGAGATCCCATTGGACATCCTGATAACTGTTTATAAAATTTATTATTAAAGGAAAACACTATATTATTAAAAACAGTTCTAACGGCAATTAAAAATTCATTTTTTGAAATTTTTGTTAAGTTTTTATACAGTTTTATATAGTTGGTGATCCAATTGTGGAAACAATTAATCTTCAGGTTTGACCTGGTTTGTGTACCTTTGGGAGTGCATAAGCCTTTGCCACAACACTACTATGCGTTTTCAATCTATAAGCTACTGATTTATTAATGTATCTCTTATTAGCCCATCTAGAAACAATATCATTGCATTTATTTTCGACTGTTGGAACTAAGTTAGTTTTTACATTTTTGTATAAATTATTGTTTTTTAAAATGTTTTCTATAGTGAAATTATAATCGTTCCTATTCGCTGCCACCATAATATTGCCTTTATCGGCTTTTACAAATAATAAATCTTTGTGGTTTTTTTGAAAATTTATAATGTTTTCTGTAATTTTATTATTATTTTTAAATTTGTTATTTCTATTCTGATTTGAAATTAATTCAGTTACTGTCCTTCTAATTTTTAATTTATCCTCTTCTTTTTCTAAATTTTTTATGGAGTTTTCAATATTGGCAATGATATTTTTCACTGGAATTTTATCGGTATTGTAGGAAACACCAAATTTTTTTCCCAAGGCTAAAGTTTCAGCAATCTCATCAGGAATTTTTACATTTGAAATATTTCTAAAACATTTTTTAACTCTAAATTCTCGAAGTTTAACATTTGTTTTGAAGTTTCTATCATTTAACCATTGAAACTTTTTAATACAATCATTTCTAACGTTAAATTTTAATTTTTCTAACGCCTGATATTGCGAATCAAAGAAAAAATGTAAAGAATTTTCATTAATATTTCTAAATAAACGATATTTTAAATAATTAGAAATATGACCTAATTCATGAATATTTTCAACTACGTTATTAATTTCGCAATTTAACAATTTTCTTTGAGTGGTTAGTTTAGTATTCTCAAATTTAAAACTGACTTTATTGTGCAGATTGTGAATTTTAAACTTATTCGTGTGATTTAGAATATGAGCTGGAAAAAGGGCTTCTTTGCGACATTTAATTAAAAACGTACGTTGTTCTTTCAAAATGACGAGTCGACGTTGAAATTTAATCCATTTGCCCATGTCACTCTCACGTTTTCACCATAACTTGTCGAAATATAAGACAAGTATCCCATTATTAACAGTACGTTACTGACCTTGTAGTTAACAAATATACAAAACAATTATAGATACAGCAGATCCAAACTGTTTTTCCTTTCTTCGACCGTTTTAATTTTCAATCAGTATTTTAGCTAAATTCAGCAAATGTTCGGTCTTACGGTCAATGATAAAATCAAAATAAAAGCATCCGAAATAACATGTGAAAAACATATTTATTTCTTTTAAAAAAATCCTCAAAAAACAGTTTGGATCTGCTGTATCTACAATTGTTTTGTATATTTGTTAAAGAATATCATCAGAAAAGCTCAAACATGTCAGAAAATGTCCACCTTTTTAAGACATTCAAACAACGTCTTTTGACTTGCACGGCAAATAAACATTCTTAGGACGTTCCAATTACGTTCTTACATTTTGTGCCCACTGGGATTTTATTTCGCCACCGCAGACAATAATACCGGGTGAACTTCATTTATGTTAAATAATGTCTTAAATCATTATAGTTCGGTGTGGTGAGAATGAAATTTTTT
>NC_046658.1:9067613-9073108 GCF_010883055.1 Belonocnema kinseyi
TTTTATTTCGCCACCGCAGACAATAATACCGGGTGAACTTCATTTATGTTAAATAATGTCTTAAATCATTATAGTTCGGTGTGGTGAGAATGAAATTTTTTTAAAACTGCTTGATATAAGTTATAAAATGCATAAAAACTGACACTTAAAATTACAACAAGTGCACAGCCAAATATCCAAGACAGGAAGTTGCCATCAATAATGTCAGAAGTTTCTCTTCGCTTTCTAGCACTAAGCTCTCCTAATGTAGATCCTTTGCGCTCTTCCATTAATTTTTTCATTTTTGACAATTTTTCTCGTAACTCATCCACTGATTCCCCTACCTGCTCCATTTTCTCTCCTTGAGATATACTTCCTAAAACTAAAATAATGTTTTAATAAACATACGAAATCGTGTATCACATCGTATTCGGACGTGTGCTACCAGAACTCAGTTTAAATTTAAATAATTTAAACAGTTTAAATAAAAAGTTTTTAGAACATTATTTGGTCTGACTGAGGACAGTTTTTAAAACGTTCAAATGACGTCTTTTGACCAGTACGTCCAAGACACGTTTTTTGGACGTTCTAATTACGTTCTATAATGTTGTGCCCACTGAGATACCTATCACAAGTGATAAAAGACGTTTTAAAAATTTGAAAACCACCTTGAACAATGTAAAGAAGATTTAGAACTCCAAATTAATTACATGACACTTGAAAGTTGTTCTTTTATTATAATTTCCCGAAAAAACTACCCTTCTACGTGAACGTGTGCAGCAGAACGTATATATGTATGTAAAAGCGTAAAAAAATAATAAAACTTAGAAAACACAGTTAGTTGATATTTTTGTGCTCTTTTTTGGCTCGCTGATACGTTCCCCAAAAACGACCCCTAAGACGTACGTGGTTTTCCAACTTTTCAAACGTTTTTGATCACCAGGGGTAGGTGTGTACGTCTTAGGGTAGTTTTAGGAGAACTTATTATATATTATGGGCGAGCCAAAAAAAAGCGAAAAATATCAACTAACAGTGTTTTCTAAGTATTATCATTTTTTTAATGCTTTTTTTATACATATATATGTTCTGCTGCATTCGTTCACGTGGAAGAGTAGTCCTGGGGGAAATTATAATGAAAGGGAAATTTTTAAATGTCATGTAATTAATTTAAAGTTTTAAATAATTTTTACATTATTCAAGGTGGTTTTCAAATTTTCAAAACATTTTTGATCACGACGGGTGGGTATGTATGACTTAGAGGTAGCTTTTGTGGAACGTATTATATATTATCGGAGAGCAAAAAAAGATTTCAAAAAAATCAACTAACAATGTTTTTTAAGTTGAATGATTTTTTATGCTTTTTTTCATACATATATACGAGTATGTTCTGCTGCATACGTTCACGTGGAAGGGTAGTTTTTTTGGAGAAATGATGAAGACCCAGTGGGCACCAATTTTTAGAAAGTAATTGAAATGTCCTAAACACGTTTTTTGGACGTACAAGTCAAAAGATGTCATTTAAACGTTTTAAAAACTGTCCTAAGTCAGACCAAATAATGTTTTAAAAACGTTTTATGTTCGAAATACGTCTCTAAAAAGTATCTGGAATATTTCATACTTATGGAACGTTATATGGACTGGCTTAGGACATTTTAAACCGTTCTAAAGATGTTCTTTAACGATTTGCCCACTGGGATGTCATCATAGAGAAAAAAAAAAGAAAAACATCTGGACTAATCGTTTATCCCATTATAATAATTTTCAGTGAGTTTTCGTTGGTGGCGGCGCTGAGTGGACGTCCTGATAGCGCCTCCACCCTTTTCCCCGAAGTTTAAAGAGCAAAAAGATTTTTTAGCATGAAATTAGCAAACAAAAAACAGCATATTCAATTTTTCAATTTGCCTTGGTGGCGGCCCTGAATGGATGGACCTAAAAAAAATTTGTATTTAACTTTTTACTTGAAAGCATAGATTTTATGTGCTGTCAATATCTTAATTTTAATTCCTTATAATATTTTGTATCGATTACAAAAACAAAAAACATCAATGAACACTGAAATTGTCGCAGATATTAATCACTGTCGACGCGCAACGAATAAAACAGTACAGTAGTATGCCGAAATAAAAAAAAACTTATAAATAACTTTAAGTACAAAATTCTTAACTGATTTCAGATTTTTTAAAGTAACAATATATAATTGTATCTAAATTGACATGTGCAAGAGCTTTTTCAATGTGTATTGTCTATCTGTTTTGTGAAAAAATTGCCTACGTTTAATATTTTTGGGAATTGATGCGCAAAGGTATTTATAATAAAAAAATAATCGATAAGTAAAGTAGTGTAACTAGAGATCTTCTGACTCACTGTTACGCGGCCACTGACAGATGGCACCACTAGTCAGTTCCCAATAGTCGGTAAGTGCTCGGTTGGTAATGTAGAGCACTCACACGAATTCATGGCCAAGTCCGGAAGATTGGTCCCTGTTTTGTTCAAATGGGGGTCATGCAAGCAGGGTTTCCTTTTGGATTCTAAAATGTTCTAGAAACATTGTTGGCCTATGTGAGCTTGCCTGGTGGGCGCAAGCATTAAAGAACATTTTTAGAACAGATTAAAAATGTCCTAAGTCAGTCCATATAACGTTCCACAAACATATAATGTTCCAGAGACGTTTTAAAGGCGTAATTCGAACATAAAACGTTCTCAGAAGATTGTTTAGTCTAACTTCTCTGGCGGATGACTTTTTCTTGTAGCGTTAAAAACTTTCAAAAATGAAATACCTGTCATTTACATGGGCCGAAGCCAAATTCAGGTGCATCTTCTTTTAGTAGCAGTTAATAAGAGTTTTGTCAGTAACTTTAAGCTCTGCTTTAAGAATTTTGTCTGGATTCTAGCGCCACGCAGTGGAAACCTCAGACAACAATGCTGCGATGCAAGTGAGAGAGAATTTTATTTTTAAACTTCGCGCGCAACATACTACTTGAGCTGTTATGGATGTGCTTGAAGTCACCTTTAGCAGAAGTAAATGACATGTTTAAAATTTTTAACACTGCAAAAAAAAGTATTGCAATTGCTCTATGAGTTTCATAAGAAAATTCAACGTAGAAACTGAATTTCCAGAGTTTAAAAGCTGATCTTGCTGTTTTTTTTTTTAGTTTTTTGAAAAGGAACCGAATGGGGTCTTTACGGGTCAATGTTCCAGAAACGTTTCAAAGACGTATTTCGAACATGAAACGTTTTTATAACATTATTTGGCCTGTCTTAGTATAGTTTTTAAAACGTTTAAATTACGTATTTTGACTTGTACGTCCAAGAAACATTTGTAGGACGTTCTAAATACGTTCTTAAATTTCGTGGTTCCCAAGAGGGTGCTTCAAGTAGGTAGATAATAGGTTATGCATCTTTCTGAAGAGGAATTACAGCCAACTGGTTGAAGACAAAATAGTTGATGGGCTACTTGAGGCCTTGTACGTCGACCATGAACTCTATATACTGAAATTATTCTTACATCTGTCATTACCCCCACCTCTATTATCTTAAATTAACTTTTTCACGCTATCACTAAGGGGCTGATACTGAATCATACGATCATGTATAATTAGACTGTAGGCTGCACTTTCAGCAGGGACATTGTTTGCAAATTCAAATTCAAAACGAATGTCCACAGAGGCTTGTTTCAGAAACTCACTTTATTTTGAGCAATCAGTAGACCGTACAGATAGTACTGTAAATTGAGGAACACATTGACATTGGTTATATTTCAGTAATCAAAGCGATTAGCATATCTGGCTAGGTATTATCCACTCCACCTTACGAATCGAGATCTTAAATTGCTCCTCGTTTGCTAGCTGTTGTCGGGCTTGAATAACAGCATTCAAGTCACTGCATGATTCTGTCAGGACAATTTCATGCTTTGCGTTTACAACGATCTTTCGATAGCCTTTAGCAAATCCTAGGATTGTACTGAGTGGGATAGTGACATCAAAGTATCACTCATCATTGTTAAGACGTTTTGCTGCTTCCCGGCTTTTGTTCCAAGCTGCCCATTATAATGATGATTTGACGTGTAGTTGTATTGTTATAACCTGTGTTTAAAAATTATTCAAGTCACCGTCCTGGTCAACTATGCGGAGCTGAATGTGATGTGTTGTATTTACTGCGATTGGAAGGTAAATAACATGTGACGGCACTTTCACAATCTTATGTTCTAGAGGTAAAAGAGGAAAGAATTCATAAATCGTGTGCACTTTGCGATCCTTGATGTAAGCTCCCGTAGTGATATTGCCCTCAACTCATAGTGCGTTGACTTTGAGAAGAGCGACAGGTAGGTCAGAAGTATGAGTCTTATTGGCTTTAAGAATTAGTGGTGTAAATCCCAATAATCGTCTGATAGAACCGTGAAGTAGGAATTTCACCTTACGATCACACTTCTTTTGCTGCGTAATGTAAAATTATTGAGCTTGATGCTTATTGTTATACCATCAATTGCTAGAGCTTCCTGGACATAACTGTCAATATCTTCAAATTCATAGCTACCAGTAGATATGGTAACTACTCGATCACTTACATAGATTTTATTCTGCCCAGTATCAAAGTTAGGAATCTATTTGAATGTGAGATCAAGGGCATGGTTCATTTTTATTTTTATTTTTACTTTTATTTTTATTTTTACCATGGTAAGGGTGCTGTATGACCACAACTGTTTGCAGCCGACTTGAGAGTGCGCTCCTACTCTTTACTCTCGACTCTCGAACACTTGTTTGAAGGGTGATTTATGAGGGTATATCCTGTCACATCCGGCCTGTGTTATCGCGTCTAGTTCCAGCCTGTATAGGTCAATGTAAAAGCATTAGGAAGTCCTTGTTGGCTCCCGTTACTTACTGACCGTCTGTCAGAAGCAAACTTTTGATAGAGGGACGCAAACATTGATTGCCTCCTAAAGCTAAAAAAAGATTGTAAACAATTTTTTTTTAACTGCAAAGTAATACTTTTTCCAAAATAATCACTTACTATCTTAATGCTACTACACATTTAGTAAAGGATGCAGAGGAACTAATAAGTAAACAGCCATAGGTACAGTTTATGTATCAAAATAAATGGATATAAGGTAGTTGGGTTAAAACGTGTCTGAACATGCTTTATTTAGGTTTCTTGAACTACAATAGGTTATTAGTTAGGCAGTGGGGGAAATATACAGAAGTGGGTGACAATTGTAAAGAGGGGAAGGGGGAGATGTATTTTAAAAGTTAGATGAAATGGGAGAGAGAGAACCAAAATGGTTTAGTTAAGTTTTAAGCAGTTTCATATATGTAAAATATTTTTAAATATACTTTAAGTAAAGATCAGTAACAATCGCTTACTAATTTACTTCAGTATTATCTTCTTTTTATTAATTATCAGTAACGGGTAAGTATTTCGGTTAGTGATTACAGTAATTGAGAATAGTTAACTAACAATTAATGAAAAACTTCATAATTATGATATATAAGGTAAGAATAAAAGGTTTAAACATTTAAATG
>NC_046658.1:9073208-9074494 GCF_010883055.1 Belonocnema kinseyi
AAAACCTAATTTTTTATCCCGATTTAATTTAAAATAATGCGGACACCCATGCCAGTAGCAACGATGGAATCGGTAAACTACTTTCGTACTTACTTCTTTATTTTCAAAATATCAATCGACTAGACATCCCTCTGGTGATCTAAATTCACGTGCCCTGCCTGCATGAGTAATTTCAATGTCCAAATCGCGTTCTAAGGTTAATAACCATTCGATGGCTTTTCTCGACTGTCTGTCAGCCCGTCTATAACCACCGTTTGGTATGACACCTATTTGATCAGCTTTCCGATCATTTTTTCTGAAAACTTTTGAGCAAGCCGATGCACTTGTTATGCTCTCAATAAATAAATCTACATTGGAAACTTTAAGAAATAATGCTCTAAAAGCTAAACAAGCTCTACGAAGAATGTCCACGTCATTTATACAATATGATCTCCATTTTTCCTTGAAATTAAAATTATATTCTGATGTGACACATTCTTCGAACATCTTCGGACATTGTATCCAGTGAAAAATATTTGGCATCAGGCATTTTTCCAATTTACTCTTGATTTTCGGGAGCATTATATAGATGGGAAAATGTATCCTGCTTTGCCTCTTCTAAACCAAAAGCTTCAGGCAATTGGCTTAATGGCATGTGAAGGTAATTCAAGCTATCAATAAAACGGGTGTAAGTTACCTGTATCAAAGGTATACTAGTCCCATTTAAAATAATTTCAGGTGGATTTCTAAGCCCTTTCTCTATAATAAGATGACTCAAAATAAATTGAGCATCAAACCCTTTAGCATTATGTGCTATACAAATGGTTTCAGTGAAACGACTCATTTTTCGCGTGGCTAGTTTTGTAAACTCGGAAACCGGATCTTCATTAAAAACATACTGTCTGATACCACACAATTCACATCGTACATTTGGGCCGGGATCATCCATACCCTCATTACATACCTGTTGTACTACACGCAAATTTGGTATGTGAATTCTCGTGGATTCCTGACCAACGACATATTCACTCTGTTGATTGCTGCTGGCAGACAGTGGACAAGTACCTCCTTTCTCTTTGTCTACGCTGCCTCATTTATGAGTTTTACTAGCGCAAACCAGCTATTGCAGCTATTGCAGTAGGAAAACCAGCTATTGCAGCTAGGTGTTCACTTATTGCATTAAGTTCAATTCTGGCATTGTTTAACGCACTGTCACACATTTTTTAAAAATTATGATGCGGGTTTTGAATCAAAAACACTTTACTCACTTTTTTATTTACCACTTTTAATCCAATTTTAAATTTAGG
>NC_046658.1:9074594-9076206 GCF_010883055.1 Belonocnema kinseyi
ATAAAGAAGTAAGTACGAAAGTAGTTTACCGATTCCATCGTTGCTACTGGCATGGGTGTCCGCATTATTTTAAATTAAATCGGGATAAAAAATTAGGTTTTGATTGAAGTTTTGAATCTCTGAATGATCGTTTTGAACGAATAAACGCTCAAACTGATCGACTTCGCTCATTAGGATATGACGTAATCGAGAAGTGGTAGTGTTCCTTTGATATGGAAAAAGTTCAAAATAATAATTTATACAGTTTTTTATGAGACCACCCACTTTTGATGACTGATGCCTTGAGTCTTTGAGTATGCATTTTATGGGGGTCGAACAGGTAATACATTTTTGTATTGCGAGGCTAAGGGTAAAGTGAAAATTTTATATCTTGATTTATCTAATGTCGAGGAATTAGTCAAATGTAGAGTATGGCCTCCTACCGATAAATATTTACTCGTTCTACCTGTCCGCATGTATGCTAAACTCATGTTCCGTTTGTGCAATACTTGTTGTAAAGAACAAATACAGAGAGATTGTCCACACGTAAATAACACAAGCGCGAGAGGAATTGAAGGAACATGGGTTTCCGTATGTGAATCGATTTTTTGAACTGAAGCATGAAGCCAGCGGATACCCTGCCTATTGTATTGATGAGGCTTCGAAAAAAGCATTTATTAAAAAAAAATCGACCCGAAAAATATTAAAAAGAATCCTGGTTTGTGCTCGTTGGCGAAACTTTGCCTCAATTCAGTTTGTGGGAAATTTGGTCAACGAGAAAATATGCCAAAGACTGAGATCATTCATAGCCAACAAGAATGATTGAAAATTGTTCAGAGTCCGGATAAAATTCTCAACAACGTTCATAACGTTAATACTTTAATTTTCAAATCATTCAACCGAGAAACGTTTCTCCTGAAGAAATCAACTCCGACAGTAAATTTATTCACGAGTATTAAAAAAAAACAATGCGGTTAAAAACAAAGCCACACAAAAAAAGTGTGCGGATCTGGTAACAAGACACGTATTCCGATGGATTTTGGGTCGCTGAATTCAAATTTGGTACCAAAAATCACCCATAACGTCATGGTTGAGCCATGTCCTCAAAAAATGACGAAAAATCATGCACTGAGGCAAATAAATTTCAAAATAATGCCAGTGATGCAAAGTTTCATTTCAAAAACATGTCGACAACTGTGAAGGATCAACACTTGCCTGATATCAACTTATTTAACATAACTTTACGCAATAGAACCTGACCTTACCTAACCTGAATTAACAGAAATTTATTGAACTACACATAAAGCTCTGCAAGCATATTTTGCCAGTAGCAAATGTGTGTTACATCCAATGGGTCAAGTCGAGCCTGACCTAGATATAAATGTAACCTAGCCTAACTTAACCTAACCTCATAAAAGACAATTAAACTGATTGTGTTGTCCCGTTGTGTTTGCGGTACCGTTCGAATCAGCTTGAGCTTAACCTGCAAAGAGGTCAAACCTATCCTAACCTAACCTAACCTAACCTATCCTAACTTCACGTAACACAATTAAACTCATTGTGTTGTCCCGTTGTGTTTGCGGTACCGTTTCATTCAGCTTCGGCTTAACCAACATAGAGGTTTAACCTATCC
>NC_046658.1:9076306-9079634 GCF_010883055.1 Belonocnema kinseyi
CTCTGAATTTTTATTAAATCATGCTTAAATACTGGGTAAAAGTAGGTAGTACACGCTTGACTTGTCATGAGTACAGCGTCGAGTGGTTCTAATCGCACGGATGCGTACAACGCGCGAGCATTCGAAAGTTTGACAGGTTAGGTT
Organism: Belonocnema kinseyi; assembly: GCF_010883055.1. Lineage (NCBI taxonomy): Eukaryota > Metazoa > Arthropoda > Insecta > Hymenoptera > Cynipidae > Belonocnema > Belonocnema kinseyi. The sequence continues at coordinate 9,076,451 of NC_046658.1, forward strand.
ACCTGGCTAGTATTTGCCTAACTCAGCCTCTAGTTATTTTTTTATTTTTTTTTTTGTTGCGAAGGATAACTATCATTAAAAACGTTAAATGTTTCGCGAAGTATTTACACTTTTTGAGTATTTCTAACAGACTTTAGAGAAAATAGGATCGTATGATACGAGGTTCGACGTGTTGTCACGTCCCGGTGACAGGTTTTCACTATGTGCTAAGACACTCGCGACACGAAAAAAATAAGGGAAAGAATCACGTTTTTGTAATAAGCACTTCACGGAAAATCGCGCGAAACTAGGTAATATTACAAATAACAAAGAATACTTACATAGAATACTTTATTGCTATGTGTACATATAACGTCTTGGCAGACTTTTCAGAGGTTACAAAAAAATTACCGAAGTTGAAGATCTCTGGAGAATTTGAAGAACTCTGGAGAAGTTGCAAGTTGATACGGCCATTGTGTGGTAGCCGAGCAGGTCCATCCTTTGTTTAATTGCCCAACACGTGGCAGCAGGAAAATGGTGACGCCATCGTCGCATAAAGAAATCCCAAGCTCAAATTGCATCCAACTTATAATAATCCAAAAAAATGCCAATCGTCAATGAATCCTCGCTCAGTTGGTGGATCGAGCTTCACAGTTGGTAGCCATCAAAGTATTTTCTTGTCGGATGTATTATTTACGCGGTCCACAATATACCAACTTTAACCTGACGCCACACCACGTTGCGACGTATCACGTCGGGGTCACCAATGTAGAACCTAGTCATTTCAGCAACTTAGGTATTGATAGTGGTCTACGTCCGCAGTAAAATTAGTGATGAGAGACTGGAGTCAGAGGTTAACAAATTAGAAACTTTATTAATTCAGTACGATACTTTGCTCGTCAATTAAAAAAACATAAAAATGGCAGCATTTTATTTGATTCATACCTGAATATATTCTTACCATGATAAATGGAAAAAGATACATTGATTAAAACGATTGATTTATCGATGAATATATTGAATAGTTGCGAGTAATTAATAAAATAGTGCAGTTGAAGTAAGTAATGAGTATAGAAAGAGAAAGAGACACCAAGCCCAACTCGACACTAGCAAGCGCCACGCGATTGATCAAATAACTTCACAATTGCACGCTTGACTTTGGGCGTGGATTGGCGGGCGCCTAATTAAGTTTTCAGGATATTTTTTTCAATAGGCACAAAACATTCTTCGTCAACTTTGTCATGAAGGTTTTTCGTCTGAGATGCACCAGAAAAAATGTTTGAGGCGCAAACTCAGATTTAACACTTTCATTTAACCACTTATTAATGGTAAAAAAATGTTAGAATATGTATACAGTTGGAAGTAAAAATCTAATTGCACTGAACTAAGAGAAATTTACGCAAGGTACTTCACACAACAATGTTCCTTAGAGCGCGGTCTCTAGCCGCGGATGACCTTACGCGGCAGACGCTAAATTTTAATGTGGTGGTCTCACCTCGGGATACTTTTTTATAGCTTCTTCAGAGCTACTAAACTGTGTACAATGTTAGGAGGAATAGTGCTGACGGAACAAATAGAGTGATCCCAAAAGAACAGTCTTTTGCATCTGGCTCGCGATGGACAGAGCCTGATGCTGGCAACACGGACTTTTGTGAGTTTGCTAAGAAATAAGCTTTCATGCCTCTAAGGCAGCCGATTATGAGAACCCCGAGATAAACTCTGTAGTCTTGGTACAGCCTGCGCAGCTCGAAAAGAAGAGCTTGACATTTTGTTCGTTTCCCCTTCTCCTTTGCCGTGATATTACCATCAGCTGGAGCCAAATATTCAGTCACGTAATTATCTTGGTCTTCAGATCTTGGAGGATAATATCAGGCTTTGCAGCAGTGATTTGTTGAGTGGTAGAAAATGAGAATTTCCAGCCAATCTTACACTGATTGTTATTTACAAAGAACTCTAGTTCCCCCTGGGCATATGTCATGACGAGCAATAGAAATGCCAAGGATTGTAATATAATACTTTTGTAATCTAGTAGATTTGAGAAACATGTTGGGCAGAAAATCGATAGCTCTTCTCTACGTATAATGCCGTAGAATTTACCATGAAGGGGTTTGTCAGCATGTTTCCTTAGTAGAAACGAATGTTCTGCTTCCTGTACACGATTTCTAAGCAACAAAGGTGTTAGTGATGATAGGCCATATGTAGTGTCGCTGTAATCAAAAGGCACAACAAGCTCTTCTGCGACCCTATCTGCTTCATGGTATAGAAATGCCGCAACATTGACATGTTAATGAAAGGCATTGTTTTTTTTAAAGTTTTTTAACGCTGCAAAAAGACTATTGCAATTATTACGTGATCTTCTCACGGAAAATTGAGCTTAGAATTCGTATTGCAACAAATTAAAGTATCATCGTACTGTTTTTTTTTTACTTTTTGTTGCATGATAAGGAAGGGATACGATGTGTAACGATAAGAGAACAAGTTGGCTATACTTTCCGTTTGTTTGACCCGCCAGGGCACATAATTCTAAAACCCAAATTTTTCTGAGAATAAGCGATACCTTTTTCTAAGGGCCGCTTTGAACACGCTCGCATTGTGGGTTTCCGCTTGCGGTTTTCCAAGATATGCATATGTTTTTCCATTACCCAGATGTTGAATCGTATTTCCACATATAAGTTGAAAATTCTGATCTTCATGCGATGATTGTATTTTCTAGTCTTGATTTGCTTAGATTCACGCAGACACATGCTTCAGAGTACCTGTTTACCGCAGTCACTAGGTAGGCCCCTCTCTTATGTGTGACATAGCTGGCCTTTCGATAGTCAATCCATGCCAATGGCGTCGCTATCTGATAGAATTCTGGGTAACACACCTGTCTATAAACAGGTTCTCTCTGCAACCAGCAAGTCCTCCCTTACATCAGCAATATTATTAGAACTAAAATCGATTTGTTGATTGTTAAAAATGTTGAAAAATGCTACCAGGAAATTGATCTCCATTTTTAATACAGTGGGCACAAACGTTGAAGAACATCATTAGAATGACTCAAAAATGTCATAAGTCAGTCCACATAAGGTTCAATAAACATACAATGTTCCAGAGTCGCTTCAAAAGCGTATTTCGAACATAAAACGTTTTTGAACATTATTTAGTCTGACTAAGGGCAGTTTTTAAAACGTTCCAATAACGTCTTTTTACTTGTATGGCC
>NC_046658.1:9079734-9081002 GCF_010883055.1 Belonocnema kinseyi
TCAAAAGCGTATTTCGAACATAAAACGTTTTTGAACATTATTTAGTCTGACTAAGGGCAGTTTTTAAAACGTTCCAATAACGTCTTTTTACTTGTATGGCCAAGAAACGTTTTTAGAGCGTCCTAAATATGTTCTTGAATGTCGTGCCCGCTATGAAATGACTAAATTAAATAAATTGATTGTTTATTATCTTAACGGTTTCCCAGTGGGAACAAACGTTAAAGAACATCATTAGCAATGCTCAAAAACGTCCTAAGGCAGTCCAAATAACGTTCCATAAACATTCAGTTTTCCAGAGACGTTTAAAAGATGTATTTTGAACATAAAACGTTTTTACAATATTATTTGATCTGACATAGGACAGTTTTTAAAACGTTCAAATAACGTCTTTTGACCTGTATGTCCAAGAAACGTTTTTGGGACGTTTCAGAGACGTTCTTAAATTTCGTGCCCACTGGGTTCAAGTGTTTTAAGCTTCGGAATTCAAGAAGAACAGTACTAAAGGTAGTTGTTAGTTGTCATTTTATTGAATAGTAATAACAATAACAATACAGCTTTTAACAAGTAAAAAAATAAATTTCAAACTCCTGCGCAGAAAGTATAAAGAACTAAATAAATAATACAAATGTAATTGACAAAAATCTTTATTGTTATATTTTTTTTGCAACATATGCATAAAAATGGCGATCTTCAGTCTGTAAAGTGTCCGTGAAGTACCAGATTTCTCTACTCTGAAATTAGCGTGCAGAAATATGTTATTTCGTTGCCATCTCTTTAGTGCTGAAATTGTTTCATACATTTTCGCTTGTAGGAATATTAACATTTAATAGTGCTTGTTTTCAATATTTTCATGCAAAATGTAACGCCTTCACGCGACGTAGCTGAAAAACACGGCTGACATGCAATCATGACATATAGTCAAGCGCCGTTTCGATTTTGTTGAATCAATCATTTGAACGAATTACGAAAAAAACGTGTTTCAAGCTACTGTTTTGTATATAAACTGGAAATCTCATTTGAGTAATTTCCATTTATAACGTGCATAGAATTTTAGTCCTCGGTACATCGTTGATGCGGGGACTGCGGGACCGAGAGAAAGGAGAGAGAGAGAGAGAGAGCGAGGTGCTGCTTACCCAAGAGTGATAAATAGCATGATATCTGCACTGAAGTGGGATTTCAGTGTAGTATGAAGATGTATTATTACATTTCGACTGCAATTCCACATACTTAACATTGCGAGTTTAATAGAGGGGTCGTAATTTTACAGT
>NC_046658.1:9081102-9082198 GCF_010883055.1 Belonocnema kinseyi
AGTGGGATTTCAGTGTAGTATGAAGATGTATTATTACATTTCGACTGCAATTCCACATACTTAACATTGCGAGTTTAATAGAGGGGTCGTAATTTTACAGTCTACTGTATAGTTTAATAGTAATTAATGTTACATATGTATGATTTACAAGTTTAATACATCCGACATTTGAGGTTAGGTTGACGTCATAATAATCTTTACGGGAGACTGCAAATGCGGACGCGCACAGTACGATTATGAGCACATAATACTTCTAGGAGTTTATGGTTGTATTATTGTACTATGCGCATGAGTTGATAAAACGTGTAAATTATGGCAGGGTTACATAATACTTTTTTACAGAATAAGGTAAAAAACCTTATTATGGTGAATAAAAAGTTCACCATGCTCTGATAACTTAGTATAACAACCCAGCGGGCACAAAATTTGGCGACGTCTTTTCGACATCGTTGTGACATCTTTACGACATCTTTACCACTTAGACATAGGATGTCGTAAAGTTTTCGTAAATATTTCGTACCGATGTCGTAAACACGTCGCCAACTTTTGTGTCCACTGCGAATTTATTGATTGCAAGTTAAAAATGTCGTAAAATATTTATTTTTTATTCGTGGTATTGAATGTTTACATCCCAGAAGGCACACAAGTTAAAGAATATCAATCAGTATTTTAGCTGAATTCAGCAAATGTTCGGTCTTACGGTCAATGATAAAATCAAAATAAAAGCATCCGAAATAACATGTGAAAAACATATTTATTTCTTTTAAAAAAATCCTCAACGTTTCGACCAACACTGCGGGTCTTTAACAACAGTCGATATAAAAATCTATAATTTAATAACAAATTGTATGAGCGTAAGCGTTCTAATAATTAGTGTCGTAAAAAGGATATCGGTTTTAACAAAAAAAATTTAAAAAGTTATCATATTAAAACATACCTGAGTCAAAAAATAAACAAAAAAACTTGATTGAAGCCTCTAAGATATTGGAGAGGTTCCAAAATTTATGAAAAATGTCACATAATTGGAACGATGTTTACAGACGGACGATACAAGACTGACTGTTATGAAAAGTCGTAATTACGAAGGTGACAAATA